>NC_045691.1:2388020-2650520 GCF_003331165.1 Xiphophorus hellerii
GGTTATAATGTTGGCTAAACTTCATAAAAGTGAAAACTACTTTTGTGTGGAGAGACATCACAGAAGACAGAAAATAACCAAAGCGAGTGGAGCATAACTCCACTCTTTAGCCTAAAGTAAAGACCTTAGCTTACATCATGTGATTTTCAAAACCTTGACATTCTGTATAACTCTAATCAACTTATAAAAAACCACCATCATTAGCAGCATCATGTGATGCTGCTAGAGTATAATGAGAATTCAAAAAACTACATGAAAAAAAATGTTTGTGGTTCTCATGAGAGAAAATCTGAAAAGTTCAAGAAGTATGCTTTTTTTTTAAGTTAAATGGTTACGGGGAAGATAAAACAAGTAAAATAAGAACTAATCTGTTTTCAAAGTTTTTAAGGATGTCACGCAGCTGTTATACTTTATTTTTGTGGAATGGTAGTGAGGTGGTATTAGACAACCATATAACATTCTGTAAATCTGTATTTCAACAGTTTAAATAGTTTGTTTTGATGGTTTTGTGCTCAGAGAAGGAACGCTGCGTCCGGGTGACCGCCTCTTAAGTGTGGACGGCGTTCCTTTACACAGCGCCAGCCACAACGACGCCCACAGCGTGTTGGCTCAGTGCGGCCAAGAAGCCCTGTTCCAGATAGAGTACGACGTCACAATAATGGGTGAGACATCAACACAAACTGGGCTTTCTAGACTGATGTAGAGCCTTTCAAGTATTTATTCACTGTATAGAGATTTATAATGTTTTTATAATGAGTTCCAAGGCAGAGAGGGGGAAAAAACAGATTATCTGTTTAGCCTTCCTGTTATCTGTTGGAAGTTTTGCTCTCTGCTTCTCTCTCTCAGCTCAGATCAACTCCAGACATGTCATAGAAAATGGTTTTATTCTTATGAGCTTCTCACAGTTTTATTTCGGTGCCATATTGATGCTGATAGTAGCTATGTCTGAGTCTAGTTCTAAGAAGAAGAGATCAGATTTTCCAGTTTTCAACTGGCCAGGCATCCATTCAGGGCCACCTAAACAAAAAAAACCTAATCTAATCACCAGACACTTTCTCGTTCCAGCTATAATTTAAATATAGATATGTAGGTTGATACTTGACAAGTAATTAGGTCATCAAGCAAATATGATGGCATTCAAATTTAATTTGTGCACAGATAATGTGAAAATAATTTGTGTTGGTAGTTGATGAAGTCCCCTTGTTGTGTTTTATAAATTAAAGCCAAAGGAAAAGAGCTTCAGACATGAACTTCATTTGAGATGCATCTGTCCTTGAAATGCCATATTAGACAAGATAAAGTCAATTTCCTCTCAAATACTGTAAGAAGTTTTATGTGTATGAATGAAGCAAGATTAGACTGTTAGGTAAACAGTTTGATAGTTAAATAAAAAAACACAGAAATATAATGTTGATATCAACAATAATTGAAGATAGTTATGATTTTCTCTCTTTCTTTCAGACACAGTGGCAAATGCTTCTGGTCCGCTATTGGTGGAGATTGCAAAGTCGCCAGGGGCAACGCTGGGCATCACACTGACGTCGGCCAATCATCGGAACAAGCAGGTCATCGTTATTGACCGGGTTAAACCTGGCAGCGTGGTGGACAGGTATGCACACATTATTCCACGCAAAACGTTTGTTTCTAAATGCAGCTAATACAAAAATATTGAATACATTCATACATCATGAATGTATTCAATATTTAAAGTTTCGCCCTTTAAACTTTGTCACATTTTGTCACACTGCAATAAAAAACATGTGTTTTTTTTATCATTATCAATTAAAAAGCAACAAGAAAACATAAAATGCATGGATGACGTTGTGGATGATGGATGATGTAAGTCCGAATTAGGTGATAAAGCAACTGAGCCTTTTTTACATAGTTGACTTTCTGAAGTTATTGACTACATCATGCTGTGAAAAACCTTTTATTGGACAGGAAAGCTGGTCAGAGACGTTGGGATGATAGTTTGAGCTAAATGCAACTCCGAAAGAAAACCTGTTAGAAACATCAGCAGACCTAAAACTGAAGTGGAGATTTACCTTCCAGAGTTACTGTAAGCTTTTATTTTGCAATTTGCAAAGAAGAATGGGCAAAATGTCTCAAGCTGTACAAATAATCAAAGTCAGCTTTGTTGGCCAAGATTGCATGAAAAAAACAGAAGACCTGCAGCTTTAATGGCCAGGCTTTTCTTCAAACGTTTGAATACAAATAATGGCCAACCTTTTCAAAATGTTATTAGCAAAACAATGTAAACCGTGTCTCATTCTAATTCGACTAGGTTTGTGTAACTTCGTGAAATGTTGAAAAGAGAATAAATACTTTTCAGAGGCACTCTATGTATATTTCTACACTAAATGTTCTAAAATAGTTTAGATGTCAGAGAATGCTGAAAATGTCTTTCAAACAGCTCTTTGCAAAAAGACAGAAATCAATACCCCGCCCACTGCTGTGAAGACATTCTTAGACCGCAGGATTACGGATATATTGTGTTTTTTCTTATGTTTAGGAAATCCTTACACATACAGAAAGTCAATACAGTGTGTATCTATAGCCCTAAAACTAACACAGACTGTAGAAGACAGGATACTGCCTCAATCTGCTCTTTAAATATAAATGAAGAGTTTGAAATTGGTTTTGAAAACAGCAATAAAATCTCCTCAGTCAACAGAACAGGCTGGCTATGGCTATGGATGCTAATATTCATCACTCTGCAATGGCTGCTAATGTTTATAATCTTTGTTGTTTTCTCATTTCCTAAAGTTGTGATGCTATTGTGTCTTTTTCCTCTGTGACGGATTAAGCAGATGTGGAGCGCTGCATCCAGGGGATCACCTCCTGTCCATAGACGGGACGTCAACAGAACACTGTACAGTGTTGGAGGCAACGCAGTTGTTAGCAAGCACAACGGAACTGGTCAAGTTAGAAATCCTTCCTTCACATCAAACCAGGCTAGCAGGGAAGCAGCATGACACAGGTGGGTTTAACTGGACACATTCTGCAGATGATCAAACAATTTTCCAAAGTCTGAATGAAATAATAACTAGATGGTTTGGAAAAGTAGGAACTAGTTTCCCTCTTAATCTCTTAGTCCTTATCTGTTTATGTCATCATGACATCTTTCTTCCATAGGATGAGCAGAATTTGATTTTGTGGTACAGCATTAAATCCCTGTAGAGAAACCCATCTGGGAACAGATTGCACAGAAATTATACTGTTTTGTTTCTAGGTTCTAAGTACAAAATACTTAATTTTGTTATATAATCTCTACATTTAAATGTAACACATTTTAGTGTCAATACAAATCAGACTTGTATTTCAACCTGCTGTTCTCTTCCTGTTGGACTGAATGGAAGGTTATTGGTCCTCACTGGTTTCTGTAGGATCTGAATGTTTCCCCTGTTCCAAAGTGGTTGCTTTGCACCCAGTTAGAGAATTTGCACTTGGTCTGTATTGTTTACTGTAACAACTGAGGTTAACACAAATCCCAATGTTGGTTAAATAGAGCTGCACAACGTTGAATCTGAATCATTATTGCAAGATCAGTGTTGTTAATACCACAGTTGAAACAAACTCATTTGGATTTAGTATTTGAGGGAATTCATATTTTAAGTGCCAAATCGACAAGACGTTAATATTTTTGACTTGTTGGATGGATGTTTGTTGGTGTGTCATTAGCTACACATTTGAAGTGTAACTTTAGGGACCAAGATTGACAGACTCATTAAACATGATGAGGACGTTTTGATAAAGGAAAAGGGCTGATAGTATCATCATAGTTATCACAATATTCAGTATATGTTTGTATGAAACTGTACAGAACTAATTAATCTCTTTACTTTGTGTTATTTCTGTTGTGATGATTAGACAAGACAAGAAAAGTCTCTGAGAAAAGGTTAAAATGCTCATATTTTATTTGAAACTTGGACTCAAACATCATCTTGGATCTACTGTGATTGATTTATTTTGTGTTAGTTCTGTGTTTGTAACATGGTGACCCACTGAAAACATAAAGCCAGGATGGACCAGGATGGTCATTTTCTTTTCTGTCTCAGTTGTTTTTATTTTTTAGTTGTGCTCACAGAAATTCCTTTCAGTCTGTTGATTTATTTTCTGTCTCCTGCTCATTGTCCTTTGTGCTCATTTTGAAGTGGTAAAAAGCTGCTTTAGGATCAAGATGTCAATAATTAACACTTTCAAAAACTTTCCATCCATTCCATCCAAAAATATTATTCATTTGCCCCTAAGAGGCAAAATGCAGTCATTGATTTTTTTCTTGTAATCAACGTTGTGTGACTTCAGTGTGTGCATGAGAAATGAACACAGCTCATTAGGAAACTCATAACCTTCCAGCAGACCTAGCAGCCGGCCTGCCGCTGCTTTATTAATAGACACTCTGATTAAAAGATTGAAGATGTGTATGCGTTTGTCTTCGGTCCACTGTGTTACTGCGGCAGAGATTAGCCTCAGTGAATCTGTGTGCACATAATTCTCTTCACCTTTTGGGAATCTGTTCAGTGTAAATCACATGTGAGCGATTTTATCCAAAGTGACTTTTTCATGCCTGTCCTGTCTGCGCTGATCTACGATCTGTGCCGTGCCACTATCATTTCCTGTCAGTGCATCTGTCTCTCCAGCGTGTTTTAGTGGACCTAATGACTAGCTCAAGGAGGGCTAGATGTGACTGTGTCTCCACACTTCTCAGAGTGTTACCCCCAGGGCTGCAAAACACATATTCAGTATCAAATCTTCACAAAGTCACGGCCATTTGGATAAGGCGACTCCCATGACTCTGTGATTGTAGAGGCATGCTGCAGGTTTGGATCAACTTCAAAGTTTTTAGAGGAGCTTGTAGTAAAATATTACACAGAAGGTTGGGTATCTTCCACACTGCAGCTCTGATTGTACACTGATGACCTCAGAGTGAAACTCTGTAGAATTTTTTTTTTTCCAGCTGCTGAGCAGTTCCTGCTTTAATATGAACTGAAAATGTAACATGCAATATTGGCGATTTAAAAGAAATGATAACCTGGTTTAAAGTTACTCTGGATTTTCTCTATTAAACAGAGGATCAAAAATATGCGTACATCATGCTGAGGGTCTGCATGGATCTTTTTATAATCCCCCCATGGTGTCACACAGCCTTCTTGTTCTGAAGCAGGTGTTGAAGGGATCTTTGTTTAAGTGCAGCAGTGAGAAAATCTAAACTTCTTTCTGAGTTAAAAAGTTTAACTTAACGTCTGGTTTTGGTCATCTTTATTTTGGACCATGACTTCTCTTTTCTAATTTGACTTCTGCTGTCTTTCATTTAGCTGGATTAGCCTTTTATCCCATTCAATAACACATCGACTTGTTTGTTTCAGTGAAGGTCCAGAAATCAGATCATCCCCACACCTGGGACCCGTGTATAAACTACTGTCATCCTCAAAACTCGACCCTCTGCAACACAAGTTCCACCCTCAACAAGTCCTGGACCGCGTCCAACAACAACACAATCAACAGCCTGGACTACTGCAAGTGTAAGAACTGAATCCTCTAAGGATGTAAGCTGGGTGAAATCTTTCAAAGTAACACTCTGTTTTGCTTTTCCTATTTTTCCTACAATTATGTGATTTTCTATATGAGCTGCTGAACAGAAAAATGAAACATGTACTTTTTATTTCTTGCAGCTCTTGTATGTGCCAGTTTCTCCACCAGCTCTACCACCACATCAGGCCCCAGCAGCCAGAGCTCAAACACGCTGCCCAGGCCTGCAGTTCCCATGAGTCCTCGCAACTCGCTGCTCAAACGACGGCAGAGGAAGAAAGAGCACAAAAGTTCCTGTGGGTTCCACCTGTCAGACAGATGATCACGTTTTACAAACAATCCACTAAAACATGTAAATGTGTTTGATTAGTGTCCCTGGCATCAAGTTCGGTTGGTCCTGGCGGTCAGGTGGTCCATGTAGAGACCAGTGAGGTCGTCTTAACAGGTGATCCTCTCAACGGCTTTGGAGTGCAGCTGCAGGGAGGAATATTTGCAACTGAAACTCTCTCTGCACCTCCACTCATTCGATTCATCGAGCCGGACAGCTCAGCCGAGAGGTGAGCACACACACACACCTATTGACACGTGTGGACTCTGATCTCCGAGAAAGATTCAATACTTGTTTACTTTTCTTTTGCTGAATTGATTTTTTTTACTCATATTCCAAAAGACCTGTTTGTTTGTGTGATTCTAAAATAAAACCATCAGATCCATCAGATTCTAGCCAAGGCTAGTCCTGTATCAGTCACTTATCCATAGTGATAAATTTATAATAAAAAGCGAAATACATTATTAAAAGAGGTACATGGCTTCTTTTTTAGTAAGTTTCACTTCAGAGGAATAACTGGGTTTTTTTTTTGAATGAAGAAAAATAAATAATACTAATAATTGAAAAGTCATTACCCAGGATGATCTGATTAAGATACAGCAACTCTTCTTCCTTCTCTTCTTCTACTGTTTTAGATGGAAAACAATCTAGTTCTCAACAAAAACTGTATCAGAAAAGTTTATGTATTATCTTGTATTATATTATATACATATATAATCCATTCCCTAACATTCTTGTATAATCTGTATATTCTGTATAATCTGTATAATCTGTGCATACAGCTCCCATATTTATATTTATACACAATATCTACAGTATATCTCTTTGCTATAACCCCTTATAGTCCATACATACATAGTCTTGTACATCTATAAATAAATATTTATATCTTGTAGAGCACTTCTGGATAGATGCAAACTACATCTCGTTGCTTGTACTTGTGACAGTGCAATGAGAATAAAGTTGAATTCTATTCTATTCTATTTATGAATGAAAATACAGAAACAAGGCGACTACAATTAATGTAAAAAGGTTGATAAAAAGTTCAAAATCACTGGAAACTTTAAATAACCAAAGTCTTAATAAACACTGTATGGAAGTGCTGACTCTCATATGAAGGCTCAGCGTTATAGCTGATCAGAAAATTGGGTCTTCAGAATAGATTGATAATTCTATTTTGTAGAAGTCGAGTAAAGATTGACTGCAAGCGGCAGCCTGTTTCACTTTAAAGAGCTCTAACAGAATTGTAGAGCTGGAGTAAAGTATTTTCCTGCTGCTCTGCCTCTGACTGTGGCTGGCTGTGCATATGTATTGATTTTAATGCTGCATTAGCAGTGCTACTCGCTGTGGCTCTGAGATATTGGTGTTTCAGTGGGAGGATGTGTGAGAATGATGTCCAGTGTTAGCAGCTCCACCTGACTGTGCTTCAACGTAGGCGTGTGTTAACATGTGCCTAAGTTTCATGGAGGTTTTCCAAATATCGATGATGTGTAATTTTGTGTGTTTTGTTTGCATGTTGGAGCTTCCTGCTGCTCAGTTCGACTCAACTTTGTTTAATTTAGGTGGTTAAAACCTAATTATCCATTGTGTCTTTGTTGCGTGGTTGTTTACTGGCCAATATTTCCATCCTATGAATTGCTTCTTTGAGTGCTGGGTGTGTTTCCACACCCTGAGGCCACATTCACTATTCCATTAGTGCCCACGCTAAAAACACTAATTAGTTTGCTTCCTCTTGCTCCTGCCGGAGGAATCGATGAGTATATTTATTTTAATTCCACATCACAGCCGCCTGCCTCAAAGGACTCTTAAAATGGGGACAAACTTCACACTTTTCACAATCCTGACAGATTTTGAAAAGGCTTGAAGTTCCAACTAGCAGACTGGTTTCAGTGGATTTTAGTCTCAGACTTCAGGGATCACAGATTGCATGATTTATCAAACCAACTAAACACATCACAGTCTGAAAGGTAAACAAACTTACAAGTAAATAGCAGTTAAAAAAAGAAAGTTCTTAGAAATTCAGGAAGGGTATGTCTGTGCCCCTCTCCCATAAAATAATAAAAAAGATGCATATTAATATTTTTGTAATAATATAATGTTTGGTCTGGATGGGAAAAAAAAACATTTAGATATTGTATTCTATGTATAAATAAATTTTAGTCAGACAAGTCATCCTTATGTTTGGTATTTGAATTGTTCAGTAGCAAAGCAGATCCTCAGCATGATGCTGCCACTACCATGCTTGGCAGTTAGAGTAACTTTTGTTTACCTGTAATTCTGTCATTCAAATTGGTAACTGTATCAGAAAAACAATTACTTTCTTAGTTTACATAACATACAAAACTTCCTAAGACTTAGAGCCTTATATAGTAAAGGATTTTGTCCTACTGGTGTAAAGAAAGTTTAACTTCTAAGGTAAATGGAGCACACCAATTAAAATCAACTGATTTACTGCAGTAAGATCAATAAATCAATGATCATTGCAATCTTAATCTTAAAGATCTTGAAGAGTATCTGGGATCAAGAAGGTTTCATCACACAGTCCTGTGTGGTTTAACCTGCATGGAACATGTTTCTGAATCGTTTTGGTTTCTGTGTCTCTATAGTGATGCTATGCAACAATAACAATGAGATGATCTGAGCATTTCAGACTTCACAGTGCTTTAAGTGGAACATATAATCTCACTGACTAACTTTAAACATGTTTTTATGTGTTCATGTATCCTGACACCACCTTGATAACTGTTGTAGGTGTGGCCTGCTGCAGGTTGGAGATCGTCTTTTGTCAATCAACGGAATCCCCACAGAAGACGGAACACTCGAGGAAGCCAATCAACTTCTCCGAGACGCTGCATTGACCAATAAGGTCGCGCTGGAAATCGAGTTTGATGTAGCAGGTTTGTGGAGCGAATGAGCTATCTCCAACTTCCTGAGTCTCTTTTAATTCCAACACATTAGAGTCTTCATTTAGCATCCTAAGGGTCAAGCATTTTTGGAGGGTATAAAGACTTAATTACACTTTAATTGTTTTGTTTTATTCTATTTACAAACACTGTGAATATTTCTGCTCTGTCTGGGTAATCTGTCAGGCTTGGACAGAATAATTGCATCTTTTTACTGCAGGGCATGGCCCCGTCAAAAGGCTTTTAACTCCACTGAAATGCTCTTAGTTCAGTTAGAGAATTGACTCAGCTCGGGTTTCTGTGTGGAGGAAAAATTACATCAGATTGAATTTGAAAAATATTGAACCAACCAACAAAAGGGTTAAAGTTTAATCAGTTTCTGTTTTTGAATTGATGAAGTTTTGATGGGGAATGTTTATGAAAAGAAACAGCTGAGTGTGATGAATTTTTAAGAGTGTGCGTCTTTAGATAATGGATGGATTATCTCCTTATACTTAATGTGACTGCTCTTCATCAGTACTGAGAGTTGTGTCCCAAGGCTCTCAGTACTTCTGAGATTTGTGGACTGACTCAGAAGATCCAGTCTGGCCTTCCTGCACAATTCCTCCCAATTCTCATCTCCCATCAGTCCTCCTTCTGTGGTTTCTCCCATTGAGCTGGATTTCTTCGGTTGGACAGATGGGGGAATTAACATTAACAGACATCTTGTTCAACTGCACTTTTTTCTTCACAGTAAGGGTTGGTTGTTCACATCACATTCAATTTCCTGTAAGCTTCACAGCATTGAACTGGTGAACTTGAAATGTTAGCAATTGTGTAAAACTTAAGGATATTTTCACACCTGAACCTTTTGTTCCACTATAACCAAACCAGAGTTTGGTCCCAACCTTTTATGTAGTTCTGAATTCACTCAGGAAAACGCTGGTGTGTAAAAAACCAACTGGACCGAGATCAACTTTTTAAGGCGGTCTCTGTTTGCTTCCAAATGAACTCTGGTTCAGTTTACTTCTAGTGTGACTACAGACCAGCCTCAGCATGAACCAGCTGTATATTTATGGACTTTATGAGCCTCCATTGCTGGACATTATGGTCAAAATGAGACCTTCAGTGTTTAAAATGACATTCTAGTTGCAATAACAACAGAAATGCACCATGCAGGACTTCCAAAGCTTGTTTCTTCTGGGTTTGTGCATAAATCACTTTTTTATTTGTTTGTGAAGAGGGATGTTATTTACCCTCATTTCAGCTTCACTGAAGGGTGAAAATTTTAAGTGTTATAAGATATTTAAATGAGGAGCTGATCTCAGTTTTTAAAACTAAGCCTTAAAGTACCAACAGAGCTCAGGGTTATGTGTCTGTGTACAGTTTAACTTGTGAATTAATGTTATTCCTTCAAGCATGAGGACTTGAAGTCGATAATTGCCTGCAGAAATTCAGGTCAGTGCAGGAAAGAGCAGATAAACCAAATGTAATTACAAATGTTAAGCTGGATAAATGTACTTATCTGTTGCTTTCTTATTATTTTGTCATGTCTGCGGGTTCTGAACACTCTGCATGTTTTTGTTACAGAGTCAGTGGTGCCTAGCAGTGGTACGTTCCATGTCAAGTTACCAAAGAAAAGAGGAGTGGAGCTGGGGCTCACCATCAGTGGTAGGAAAACACAAATCCTTCCCAATATGATCTGGTTTTTGTTTCGCAGCACCGCTGGCAGAATGTTTGAATCTCACTGGACGTCCCATCCAAACACACGACCCAACATACACAGCATGTTCTTCCTGGTCCCCCCAGAACCAATCAGCTGAAAACATGAACAGCTTTTATAAAACAGCATAGAAACCTTTTAACAGCATCATTCAACAGCAGCATGTTTCTGTTGTCTTAGACTCAAACATAAAGGAGTTTATTTTGTTTATTTTCAAAGGGTTTTCTACTGCACCTGTACATATCCTGCTTTTATCAGTCACTATGAACTCAGTTTTAGCTGAAGACATGATATTAGTTCCTGCTGCCAACTCTCAACCCTCTCTGACACTGGAGGCTGTCATAGCACATGTTTAGAGCAGAACTTGACATGTTAATGATAACACTCTAAAGTGAAGTCGTGTTGCAGTCCTCAGTGGGAATGGCCTACACTGAATGTTTATTCTTCCTTTGAGTTGCATGTTAATGTCTATTTGAGGCTTTATTATAACTCACAGCTTTGGTTCACTCACAGTTCACCAATAATCTTGACCGATTTGCTAACGTCACTTCACACTTTGAGAAGAAAAGGCCATCATCTTCATCAAATGAATTAACAAACAGCAAGTCAGAACTGACTGAAGTTGTTTTTTATCAGTATTTTTTCTCTGTCATTAAGAATCAGTGGAAAAATCTTTTTCTAACGGGGAAATACCTTCTTCATGTGATGCACAAGTTTCAAAGCTGTTTACTGATAAAAAGGAAGACTTCTTGTTCTTTCCAGCGGGCATTTTCTGTTGATAAGATGTCTAAACAATATCTTAACAGTTCATAAACATGTAGGCTGAACTTGGCAGATATTTGGTTTAAAAGTAAACGGTTATTTTACGACTAAGACCTTTATTAGAAGCTCAAGAAGCCGAGATGGATTTGTGTAAAACAAAGGAGCATTAGCATGCTATCCTGACTGTGATTTCTGACTGCTTATTCAGTTTGGTGACTTTAATGACGTTATTATATATTTTAAACTCGTCCTCTGCAACGTTCTGTCTGCACTGACTCCACTCCGTGTGGAGTCACTCTCTCCAGGGCTGTTGAGGTATTTCTGGTTGGAAATTATGATTCTTGCTGCACAACTGACCTTTTTTCCTACAGCAGCACACTAAACATGGTTTGTGATGATCCTGAAGAAGTGTGCTGTGGTCAGCGCCACATCCTGCGTAGCTCAACTGTTTAACAATACTTTAGAATAAAATGCATCTTTCTGTCCATCAGTAGAAGTAAATCTGTGAATAATTTAGCATAATTGTCATTAGTCTCTATTTGATATTGTTCCTGAATATTTTCCTCATGTTAATATTATTGCAGCAATCTAACAACTGACTAAAGTTTTAGATCTGTTTATGTTACTAAATCAAAAGTCTAAGCCTAAACCACTTTGAGATCAGGCAGTTATACTTTTGCTCTAAATTTAGATTAAATATATTGGTCTAAACAACAGCTATGAATAGACATATCAGGGACTCGTGTCTAAATGAGATTTATGTATGGCTGTGACACAGAATCAGGTCATGGCTCACTGGGCTGTCGCTGGGCTGTTGTCAACTGCTTAAGTTAAAAGACTGAGAGAAAAAAGGTTTATTTTCTCTAACATGGTTAAGAAACAAAAAAGCTAATGGAGCTGATTTATTGAGAATAAAACAGTTCTGCTCACACTGTGCACATGTCCTGATATAGTTCTGTGCATAAATGTTTATAACCTTTAAACCTTTCCACATATTTCAATTCCAAACCTTAAGTGCTGCACTGCATTGAATCTTCTTGACCACAATCACAGTTTTAATACATTTATGTCATTTTACAAACAGCACCCTCAGATATCTCATAACGCTTTTAGATATACTGCAGACAAATTAATTTGATGCCTTAAATTATACCATGTTAGTGTTGTAAATCATAGTATAATCATTTTGACCAGTAGATGTAGAGGGTGGTACTGATATCCTATACAGATCCTGTTTAAATGTTGCCTGCTCCACTCTGCGTGTTTTTGTATCAAAAAGGTAATAAATGGTTAATAACGGATGTTATATAACATTTATTTAAAGCTTTATTCCATTAGCCTCAGACAGAAAGCGGTGTAATGGTGCCATCTTCTGAGCCTGACTCTCCTCGGGTCATTGTCATTGTAACCAAGAATGTTTTTGTTTTTTTTTTAAGAATAACAGCATACTTATTTTCCATAAAATGTAATGTATTAATTTCTGCCTTTCATTCAATTATAACATGTATTTTATTCAGTGCTGATTTTTATGCAGCACTCTGTTAAACTATATAACCACCCAGACATGCTGGTGATTATTTGTTAGTGACGGCACCGTTTGACTTTACTGTTCACTGTTTCTGATCTTTAATGTGAACTGGTCTCCTTTCAAAGCCAGCAAGAAGCCTGGAGAGCCGCTCATCATTTCTGACATCAAGAAAGGCAGCATGGCTCACAGGTATTCCATATAATTTATTCAAAGGACTCGCCCTCACAACACATTTTTCATTATGCCAGCCTTGTGATAGAGCGCTGCGCAGCTCTGTCACAAGGCTGGCCTGTTGTTTTCCTCTTCCTCATCACTTTCTGCTCCCTGTCACCTGTCATCCTTGCCCTTATTCAGAACTGGGACTCTGGAGCCTGGCGACAAGCTTTTGGCGATTGACAACATCAGGCTGGAGAATTGTTCCAAGGAAGACGCAGAGCATATTCTCCAACAGTGTGAGGAGCTGGTCAAATTAAAGATACGCAAAGATGAGGACAACTCAGGTAATTCTGTAATTGCAAGGCTTGAGAGTGAGAATTATACTGAAAAAGTGTTTAATTTATGTATTCATTCATTTTATTAATATTATTATTATGATTGGTTTTAGATTCCTTAAGATTTTTTTTACAAAGCTGCAAAACATTATTTAACCACAAGGTGGTGCTGTCCTCTGCTATTTAAAAGTTGCAACAGTTAAACGCTTTTTGCCTCCCATACAAGAACAACAATAAATGGAAACATTATTTAATAAAATACAGAAAAGATTGTAACCAGCTAGAATCACTTGATTTCATGAAGCCATCAGAGTCAATATCAGTAAATTGGTCACACTTTTAGAAAGATTTGACTAAAATCACCTTGTTTTTAGCAGAAATGAGGTGAACATAACCTCAGCTAAAAACACACGGTTTAATAAAACCAAAATGCATAAACATTGTATGATTCAGTGTACTTTGCTGCTCCGCTGGAGCTAAGAAATTTAAAAGCAGCATACAGAAATGAAAAAAGGAAAGGAAAATGTTTTGGGCTTGTTTCACAACCTCAGTGTTTAAGTCACTGAGCTGAACTCTCCAACATACCAACACATTCAAGAGTCTAATATATAAATAGAGCTAAAGGGCCTGAAAAAATCTGAAGAGAAACCATTTTTTTCAATCTCAATAAAGTAAAACTATTTTGTGAACTTTATCTTTCCTTAACAATTTAATATTCTATATTCCTGTTGAAATCTTTGGAAAAGAAATATTGTTTTTTTAGCCTATTTTCTAATATTACAGTCTTGTTACTGATAATACATTTGTAAGTTTAGGTAAGTCTAATCATATTTTTATATGAAATCATTGTGTAGTCAAAATCATCATGCAGTGAAACAAACATTGCTTTAACAAAGGGAGGCAGCAGTGTGCATTCTTCTCTCCAAACGCAACAACTGAGGCGTCATGTAGGCTGCTCTCGTGTGTGCACACATGCAGGGATAAACTCGCACAACTGATGTGTTCTTTCGATCGGATGAAACGCAGAATTTTCTCTAGTTCCCATGGAAACTGTATCTTCCTCACCAGTGCAGTCTTGAGAAGAGCTTTGACCTACTTCTGTAACGACGTCTGTGTCTCTGTTTGTGTTTCAAAGTGAGCTGGGAACGTGACACTGTATCCACTGGTGTACCAGAGCTCTTGTGTTGGTGTGTTTGCATATCAGATGAGCATCACCCACCAGACGGTATTGACTTCTCCTTAGACCTGAAACGTTAGAGTGTGTCTGTTTGTTGCAGATGAGCAGGAGACGTCAGGCAGCATCATCTACACTGTGGAGCTGAAGCGCTATGGAGGCCCTCTGGGTATAACCATCTCAGGCACAGAGGAACCTTTTGACCCCATCACTATATCCGGCCTGACCAAGCGAGGCCTTGCAGAGAGGTACTACATGCACTGCAACACTTTGATCAGAAATCTAGGCTGCTGCTTTGTATTTTAAAACTATTCCATCCATATTATTCTTTAGTTTCAAATTACATATATCTACTTGGAATAGAAAAAGAAAAACTTCCAGCCCAATGGTAAACCATTGCTTTCTAAACATGAATTTGTGTTCGATGAGCAGTTTAGAGTAAATTCTTATTCAGAGAAACTTTGAGCCTACATTGCTCACGGGTCGGTCACTCCCAGTTGATGGTCCGGGAATCTCAGCTGAGTCATCATATGGGTGTAATCTACATCATCTTCCCAGAGTCAGGCTAACCACGCATGGATGATAAAGCACTGAGAACAACAACCTATATGTGAACAAATGAAAAAACTGATATACTCTCTGACTCAGTGTTCAAAGATCCTCAGAAATAAATTTTTACTCACATCAAGATTGATGACAGATGATGTTTGGAGCTACAAAAGGTTTTCTCACCACCAGCTCAGTGTCATATGACACATGGAGATAACAGATGCGAAATATGAGCCAGGTTAGCAGCCAGTGTCCATAGCAACAAGCCTGAGCAGATGATGACATAAGCTTTTATTGAGTCCTAAACATGTATTGGTGAATGTATGCAGGTCACCAGGCAACACCAGTTTCATATTTCACGTTAAGATGGCGGCTCAGGTGTAACTCCACTGGAAGACACACTGCTTATTTCACACACACACACACACACACCCACACCCCCCACACACACGCACACACCCCCACCCACACACACCCACACACCCACACCCCCCCCACACACACACACACCCCCACACCCCCCACACACACCCACACCCCCCACACCCCACACACACACACACACCCACCCGCCCCCACACACCCCAGCTCACCGTGACCCATTTCTTAGAGATTGTGATGTAATTGTTCTGCATCCTGGACTGAACTGTTGTGCTAAAAACTTCCTATAATTAAACTTAGTTCAGCCTAACAGAGAAGTAAATGCAGGAGAGAAACTGAGATCAGTGTCTGTGGCATGTGCAAAGAAATCCGCATTCACTCTTATTATTTTCTATTTATGTGCATTTATGTAGTTCAACAAGCACATGTAGATAAATCATGACTATCTACTGCCTACTTAACTACACACTGCATGCCTCTGCCTTTATTGACTCTAATATAATTGTGCTATACCTACTATTTGAGGTAACAGCAGTAGATGAATGTTATCTGTCAAAGTAGGTCAAAAGATAATGTTTTCATTTCATGTGTTGTTATGTATGAATGATGGCAGTAGATAGAACTAGACTGACCCACACTTTAGTTGTGTCAAGGTTTCTTTAAACATTAATTTCTTAAATCAATATTTATCTTTTCTGGTCCTGATAGAAGTTTGGAAAAAGGATAACAACTTGTCAACATGTTCACAGCAAAACTAAAGATGGTAATTGTTCATTTTGACCTAATTGTGAGCTGAAGAAGTTCATTCAGAATGTTCAAAAAATGTATTTTCTGATCGCTGTGAGAATAAGTGTGTGTGTGTGTGTGTGTCCAGGACGGGCGCTATTCATGTGGGTGACCGGATATTGGCCATCAACAGCGTCAGTCTGAAAGGGAAGCCGCTGAGCGAAGCCATCCATCTGCTTCAGATGGCCGGAGAGACGGTGACCCTCAAAATTAAAAAACAGCTGGACAGTGAGTATCAAGTCTAAACTGACTGCAGGATTTCAGCGGTCCTTACTTCATGAAACGTAGACCACAAAAGTGTCTTCATATTTTTATGGAATGTATGTGAAGAAAATGAAGTCTTTACATTGTAAGCACTTTCTTATGAAATGCAAATTTATTGAACAGTTCAGTTCAGTCCAGCTATATAATGCAATCAAACTCAGTGGATCATGCAATGTCAGTTCCAAGGAAACCAATTGCATGTCGTTGTTGACTTTGCAACAATCTATCATCCTTACCAAGCCAGTGTGAAGGCTGCACTTCAGAGGCTGTGTGTGTTGGTCTAACAGTAGACCAACACAATGCATGAGTCACCTGAAGAAAGAACACAAGTAAGGGAGCTGGTAGGGTCAAAATTAAGAGTGGTGGAAGAAAACTTCTCAAAAAAAGAAAGAGATTCTGGGATGTTAAAACACACAACACACAGCATACATGAGATACAGCAGACATCTGCAGACCATTTTGACACCAGGTAGCTTTAGAAAACCATGGTTGCAGGTGCCAGTCTGTTGTTCTCATCAACTTCTCAGCAAGACTTTTCATATCCAAATACAATTTAATTGTTTTTATGTTAAAGATTTAGAGGAGAGGAAAGCAGCAGACGCTGAGGACGCGACAGAGAATGAGGTCAGTGACCCAGAGGAGGATGATTTGACAGACAGCCAACAGACCAATAAGCTGTCAGAACTTTACTCCACAACGATACCGAGTGTGGACTCGGCCATGGAGTCCTGGGACGGTTCAGGACTGGACGCAGGATATGGCAGCCAAGGTAAGCTAGCCAAGATGCAGTTTGTTCTTTTAAAGTAACGCTACATAACAAGGAACATTTCCTTTCTATCAAAAGGGCTTCTTAAATCTTGTTTTCCCACAGGTACATACGCACAACAAGGAGCGGGCATCGCCCTCCATCCACATGAGTGGCGTAGCTCCAAACAGCAACGTAGCACAACGCCACCTCCTGGAAGAAGGAAGAACTACCCGTTTAGTGATGGAGGCTTCAGTGAGGATGAGTGGGACAAACCACCAGGGTACGACTGAGCTGAACCTTCAGCTGTGGTTTGATTAACTGCACTGCTTTTCCTGCCATGCCACTATCAGCTCCAGTAGTTAGTGAAGCACATGTTCCTGTATGGCGATTGAATAACAGAGTGAGTGAGAGAATCTGAGTATCTGAAGCATCTGTGTGTTTGTATCTCTGCGTGCGGAGCGATGAGTCAGGAGGTTAAGCCTTGTGAGGGCAGTCGTATCTACGGGAGTTATATAACTCAACTCAGAGTGGAGAGAAAAAAAATCAAAACTCAATTAATGTCTGAAATTCAGTAACATTACATTACATTTTTATAATGAGAGTAAAAAGCCTTGTTCAGTACTAGCAGGATTTCTTCATGTTGTTGGAATTCCCAAATCTACTGTTCTTCCCTCCTATATAGGTAAAATCAATGTTTTATAATCTAAATATTCTTATATTTTGGTTCAGTTGTTTTTTTATAAATATAAAACCACATCTCCAAATCAAAGCTTTCAGCAATATTTAGTGAATTGTGAGGAAGCGGTATGCTTATGTCATCTATTTTATGAAAAATCATTTCAGGCACAGATAGCATTACCTTCTGCAGGCTTTTGATGCTTTATTGTCATTGCATGTAATTTAGACCATTTGATTTGAACCTTATTGTCTTAGATCAAAGATGCGACACACAGCTGCTGTTTTTTCAAACATAAGCATCACAGAATAAAGTGGTCTAAGCAATAAATAAGTAAACAAGGTTTCAAACAAAGACAATTCATAACAGTGACATTGCAGAGGCAGCACACAACCTCTAAATGGTTTTGATAGAAAATTGTCCTGCAGACGTTTCATCAGATCATCAGAGGGTGAAGCGAGACACAAATCTGACGATCCGATCTGAATATCTGTTTGTTCTGTTTGGACAGTAGTGTTGTGCTTCTGTAAGTAACAGAACCTATTAATCATTTAGTAAGCTTGACTTCTTCTTCTGTTGTTATCAACAATTCTTTTGTTTTTATTATAGAAGAGTTTAAATTCACCCTTTTTTGCTCTATGTACAAATGCAATTAATGTTAATCTTCTCTTGTCTTCAATTCAAAGTGCAATTTATTCATGTATTAATCAGAAAAGATTTCAGCCAGGCATCAGAAATGATTTCTGCTTTCTATCCCATATCTGTATTTTTGTAAAACCAGCTGTGCTGCAGGAAGTTATTTCTTCTATTTTTTCCCCGTATTAAATTTCTCATAAGCTGCCAGGCACAAGAAATATATCACACAGCCTGGATGTTGCAAACAGCGCTGGACTTTGAGAAACTAATACTTTAATTTACATTAGTTTGTATTTATGCAGATTTTCCTATAAATTCATCCACTTTGATTTATTTACATGTGGGAAAACTGCATCGTTTTAAAAGATCTTCCTTTGTCTGCAGTATGAAAAGACTTTGGCTGCTGAAACCTTTCACACATTTGGCACACTTAACTAGAATTTCAAAACAATGGTTTGTAATAGCAGTGAACTATCGGTGCAGGTTGTGGTCCTTAAAACTCCCTTTATTTCAAACATCTGTTACAACCCATCACCACTGCATCTCTATTCTGACTGTGGTTTGTGCTAAATCTGGAATGTATTTATTTATCAGCATGTTCCACTGATTGATGGAATGAATTCATCCTTGATTTTCTTTGGCAGATTTATTGGCCAACCACCAGATGGTATTCTGCTGGATCCAGATGACAGTTTTTGGTGTCAGGCTCTAGAAGACCTGGAGACTTGTGGTCAGTCTGAACTTCTCCGAGAGATTGAGGTTTGTTGGCATCCTTGGAAAGATTTCACAACTTAGTGAACAACTACAAAGACTTTATAAAATCCTGAAAAATCCGCTAACATGTAATTTGATTTTAACTCACCAGTAAGTAACTTAGATGCACAAAATTAAGCAGATGAGAAAAATTGTTGAATTTTTAGGAGCTGACAAGATGATAGCTTGTTTTTTAATATCAAAGATATCAAACGTATTGATAAAATATGAATTTGTGTGTATGAATTCATACATTTGGTTGTGCAGGCTTCCATCATGACAGGAACAGCTATCAGTCTGGGAGTCGAAGGTGCCAACAAACCTCCAGCTGATCCCATCCTGAGCCACAGGATGAGCCCACTGCGAAGAAACTCTCTCCTTCTTCAAGCAAACCTGCTTCACCAGAATGCACACCTGCACCAGGGGGTCCATTTACACGAGGACATCCATCTGCATGATGAGGCCCACATCCACCAAGGTGGGGCAAGACTAAGAACCCACCTGTTCTTAGTCTGTAACATGTGGGTTACAGACCGTCTAAACCTTCTTTTTTAATTTCATTCAGACTCCCACTTGCATGATGAGGCCCATTTTAACCACGAGGCCCACCTGCACCATGGAGCCCACATCCACCAAGAGAATCAGTCCCCCCTTCTGCACCATGATCCGAAGCTCAAGGCTTCATTAAGAGTATCAGAGAGAACGTGGGAGTCTCGTCGGATCAAAGAAGAAATGCAGGGAATTTTGTCCCCAACGCCTCTGGAGCTGCACAAAGTGAGATCATTTCTCTAAACTTCAAACCAGTTTCTGCATTTTTAAAAGTAATGCAGCTTAACTCACATGTTTAACTGGCAGCAGTCTTAGTCAATAAAGATAATACAAATGGGTATCATAAGTAAAAAAAAAAAAAGTCATATTCTCTGACATGAGAATATGAAAGTATGTGGCAGTGAAGTCTAAGCTCAGGTAACTGTGAATGTAACTCTCGCAGGTGTCCACATTTCATGCAGACAAATAACACAAATAAAAATATCTCACAGGCTTGTGTTCTCCTTGACCAGGTAACGGTGATTAAGGACCCAGAGAGCGATGACTTTGGGTTTAGCGTGTCTGACGGCTTCCTGGAGAAAGGCGTTTATGTCAACATGATCAGGCCCGATGGGCCGGCCGACAGAGCTGGACTCAAACCCTTTGACAGGATCCTGCAGGTATGAAAAAAAAAAAAATAGTTTAATAAAAAAATAGGAAGCGATATATTTATCCATGCATCCCCTCGCAATTTACAAACACTTAGTGTCCAGTTTATGACATCAGTTTAATTATGTGCAATGCAACATGGGCGTAACATTTCAGTTTTTAGTTTATAAAGTATCAAACTATTTTAGAAGAAGAAATTTAATTTTGGTTAGTGTTTGTAGCACATATTACAACTTCTCAGCAAGTTGCAGGTCACAATTCTTTCACATTGCTAATAGTTTGGATGCTTTTATTGAAGAAACAAGACTGCAATATTAAAATGAGACCGTAGCTTACAGGGGAAACCACTGTCTCTGTATTTACATCCAGGTCAACCATGTCAGAACGAGAGACTTTGATTGCTGCTTAGCGGTGCCGCTCATCACAGAGGCTGGAGACAGACTGGAGCTGGTCATCAGCAGAAACCCTCTGGCCGGCGACACTCCAGAAGACAACAACAACACTTTAGACCATCCATTAAGTCTGTAACCAACAATGCAAACAAACACACAATCTCTTTAATTGCGCATTAACACTACAAGTCATAAATTGTGAACATATTTACTGTGACTGGCCTGGGAATAAACACAGGTTAGCAATAATTCTAAATATACAGAGACTGAAAACACTGAAATACAAACAAAAACTCCCTGCATGCATACATTCCATTTACAGAGTCGTACTGCTGTTATACAGTATATTCTTTATAGAAAAATATAAAAAGATCAAATAAAAATGTGACGACAATATAAAAAAATCACAACACCAAAATTTCATTAAAAAGTGTAAATTTCAGAAATTCTGATTCTTTTTATTTTGTTGTTTTAAAGTGAATGAAAATCAACTAAATGGGTCAGGTGGTGTTTTTTTCCTGTTTTTACAAAAATGCATGAGTCATGTTTTAGATTTTATATAATTTGGAGAAGGAAAACGTAAAGTGGTCTTTTTAAGGAGCATATTAAGACTGAACATAGAAGACAATAGATATTATTTATCTTTAGCAAATGGCTCATCCAGATGTCATCATGTGAGACGTTTATAATGTGCTTAAACACAGTTTCCCTCCTTTGGCTGAGGAACAGTCAATAAAAGCTTCTTTTGGCTCTTTTATGGACAGACTTTTCACTTTTATTCCATTTCATATAATGAATCACTAAACAAATCAATACAAATCTGAAATACTTCAAATTAGAACAATAATGACATTACAACTGCCATTATTTTCATAACTATTAAAAATCAAAAAGTATTGAAAATGCTCTTTAATAAGTTATTTTAAATGGAAGTTATTTTCTCAGTACTGCAAATAAATAGGTGTCCAAGAAAAAAAACTTGTCAGTATCAACAAATGAGCACTTAAGAGCATTTTTATAATATTGTGGACCTCTTTCCATTTTCATGCCTAACGCTGAGAAAGTGAAACCATCGAAACTCTGTGAAATCAACCTTTTCTTAACCAAAAGGTCAGAGGTTCTTGAGTTTAAGTCAGAATAAACTACATATTTTCTCTAAACATTTTAAAATGTCATCTCAAAATTGCAGTGAAATAAATGTCATTGTGTTTTATGTTACTCCAGCTGGACTCTGTTGGATGTGATGCCATTAGCAGCTCTGGGTCATGACCTCTGCAGAGAAACATTAGCCACTAGGAATGCTTTTTACACAAAACTCATGTTACGTTTTTAGGTTTTTAATTAAAAAACAGCATTAATTTAATTTAAAAAATTCATCATTTATAACCTTCTAAATAATGACTGGACAAATCTTTAGTGATATTACACAGATCAAACTCTTCTTATAAATGTGGAGCTGCTTTTTGTTTGTCTTAACTTGATGATTTCTCAAGCTGAGATGCGCAAAAATGATTTTGTCAGCTTCCTGCCACCAACTGGATTCACAGTGATTTGTATGAATGTGAGAAATGGAAAATAATTTGTACATTAGAAGATATAGATATGAAGAAACAGGTGCTAACATTTCATAAAATGAGGATTCTTTTAAAGCTTAGGCAAAAATGCTATTTAAACCAGATTCAAAGGCAGAAGAGGAAATAAGAAAACCTCATTCTTAGCTGTAGTTTCCATTAGATGAACATTTGTGTTCGCTGTTCCAATGCAAGTTAAAGCTGAAATATATTTTTAAAATTCCCAGTTTTTATGTTGATATTGGCTGTCTGTGAAATTTTCCATGACTAATGTGGTGTTTTGCACAGCTGTGCATGCAGCTGCAATGCTGTGAAAGATTATTTAATGCCTTTCAGATTGTAATATCCAAGAAAAAACTGTTTTCAAATGATTTTATTTATTATGGGAAAAAACTACCCAAACCAACCTGGCTCTTTGTGAAGAAGTAATTCCGCCATAAACCTGATGAACAACAGCAACAGCTGTCATTAATTGTTTGGGACAAATAGCAAAGACTTTTAAGTTCCTACAGATGATTTTTTACCCACTCTTCTTTGCATAGTTGTTTTAACTCAACTGCACAAGAGGCCTTTCCAGCATGAATAGCCTGTTTAAGGCTCATCACCTCAGTTGGATTGTTGCTTAACCCCAGTGAGCTTCAGTCTAAGGTCACAGATTTTCCCTTCCAGAATTTTAGAGAACATTAATGATTGTCATTCACGGTTCCAGTAATGACAAGTTCTCCTGCTACTGAAGAAGCACAGAAGCCCCATGAATCACAGAACAACGACCATGTTTTTCATAATCCTAAGTGTGTATTGATAGTTTTTTCTCCTTAATACATGCAATAATAATTTGAAACCTTCTTTTTGTAAATTCTCAGGCTATTTTTGGCTGATACTAAACCATCTAAGTTTCACAAAACCAAAAAAAGAAGCAATCTTTATGTGGATGAATACATTATCACTGTATAACTCAGCAGTAAGCGACATCAGGATGTGAGAAAGACACAACACATGAAACATGAAAGATGAATACCAGAACATTTGCATTTGTGCGAGAGAACAGAATAGGCTTTGTCCAGCCAAGAACTGGAAATGTTTGACAGGAACAATTACATCCTCTGTTCCTTTTCGCTGTCTGTCTCACTCTTTCCTCTTGCTGTTATGTAACACAGCACGGCTCCAGCTGCTCCCCTGGAGTAAAACCACGTGTGTAAGGAAGGTGGGGTGTATGTCCTGCAGAAGTGATACTTTTTCTGAGAGTAAATGTAGAGATGTGGTGTGTTTCCAGTTTTTATAATTTTTCTTTTTTACAGAGTGGACATCACACAAATAGATGTTGTTCATCTTACTGTTCAGCTGTGATGTTTTTCAGGACTCAGAGAAATTCACTTTCTCCTCTGAAACTCACATCAGACTCAAAACAGCAGAAACTCAACGCACATAAGAAAAATCTCTGCCAACTCTCCTCAATTAAAAGCACACAGTTAAATTTCATACTCTGTATTTTTTATGGAAAACTGAACAAACATGTCTGAGTGCATTTTATACTGTGAAGTGGCCAAAAAAGATCTTTAAAAGGTGGAAATAAAAAATCTGTAAAACAAGGTGAAATATGAGAATGCAAGTAAAGCCTCCCAAAAGGGTTTGATAGTTCTTGGAATATATATAAATATATGTATACAAGTATGTATGTAAGTAGTGTATGTGTGTGTGATCATTCATGCTCCATTTGCGTTTCCGGGTTAGTTTAAAGCCCAATCCAGAACCGTGGGTTTCATGTCAAAAATCAAATTAACGACTCTTTTTCTGTCATCATGTTTATTTCCACTTTTAGAGTTGATTCCTGAGTATTAAAGTACAAAAATAAAGTTGTTAGTTTATAATAATTAGCTTAAATTTACTGTGTCTTTGGGGGAATTCATATAGTTTTAACTGTCCTTGGGAAAATTAAAGGAAATCTGTACTTTCTTGTATCTGTTTCCTTCTGAACCCAGAGGACAAGTTCTTATATAACCTGACATCATGATATCATAAGCTGCACTAGGGTGTTCATCTCAGTTTTCCTGTGCCTTTCTAATGCAGTATTTTATATTTGTATGGCTTATCTCAGCATGAAATCTAAAATGGATGTAGCCTCCTCCAGTAATGTGCAGATTCAAATTCCTTGGCCACTGAGAGCCAGGTCAAGGCTACCAGATATTTTCCAGTTGTCTCCTGCTTTTGTTTTTTTTAAAATCATTTTATCTTTAGATTTTTTTTTTCTTTTATCAGCTCCTCCTTTCATTATGCTAGAAATTTTCCCTGAAGTTGTGTGTCTGTTGCTCACATGACTTTTTGTTGAGTGCGTAACAACAACCTGCTTGTCTGGTGATACTGAGTGTTTTCCAGAACGTTTACCACATTAACAGTGTGAGGTTGGGCAAAGTTCAGTAAATCTGAACAAAACAGATAGATATGGTGGGCTAATTATTAAACTTCATGACTGGATTTGTGAAAATTGGGTTATTGCTAATTATTGTTTTGTTTTGCTAACCAATGCTAATATTGGGGGTTTAACATTTATTCTGCTTGAGAGGAAAATTGAGCACTTTGAAAAGTAAATAATGTGTTTTTTGCCATTAGAATAAATGTATTCCAAAATTGGAATCACTCGGCTCTGTAATGGTATCTTTAGGAAAGCATTTGCTCTTGCTAACTGCTATTCCTGTAGCAAAGCTTCAGTTGTCCTTTGTTTTGAGGTCATCTAATAGCTGTTCATTGCCAAGAATCTAAAAATAATTTTGGTATCATAACACCCAGTCAGCTGCTCCGTGGCTGTTTTTTCAGCTCAACTAAAAGATCATCATATTGACTGGATGGAAATATATTTTAGAAACCAGCAAAATTATTCATATGTCAGGCCTGCAGCAAACACTGTACAATAAAAACACAAAAATCTGGAATTCCATCCAGTTTTAACTGTGTATTATATCATCGTTCACAATCTAGGTTACCATCTTTCCCCATGTTGACGTTCTTGGTAGCTACCTTCTTTTTAAAATTGAATGCTAAAAAAAAGAAAATTGTAATTGTTTTCTGCTTGTAATATTCTGACATGTTTACCTGACAATCCTTGATACGATTCTGGATTGGGCCGTTAATGGTACTATTGATATTGTGTTATTTTCTTTGTTTTTAATTATGTAAAGTTCTATGTAAAATACTATTTTTCTATAATACTATTACTCTTCAAAAACATGAAAAGAAAATTCTGAAGAAAAAAAACAAGATGAAAAACAAAATGTAACTTTGTTTTTGGTCATTTTTATTTTTTCATTTTGCTCATTTTCTATGAAACCAAGAGTGTACTGCTATACTTCTTTTTGAGAAGAAAACCAATTAAAAGCAAGAAAAATAAAATGTCTGCTTTTATGAATGTGCGGGCGTGTGTGTGTGTGGGGGTGGGTGTGTGTGTGTATGCATGTTTCTGATTCTTCCTCTTCATGTCTCCGTTTCTTAGCTAGCTGGTTCCAGGCAGGCTGCTCTGAGTATTTTTTTATTAATTGGATCAAATCTACATGGATTAGAGCCAGTGGCTTAAAAGGAGAAAATAATCAGTTGTTTGTATGAAATGCCTTGTTGATGATAACGCAAATAACCATCTTTAGATCCAAGTTATATAGAATACCTTTTCTGAATGCACAACATATAGAATTTGAAGCATATCTGCCACAGGAGAAGAACACTGGGTATACAAAAATTATACTCAAGTAAGAATAGCACTACTTCAACATATTTTTACTCAAGTAAAAGTAAAAAGTAGCTGTCCAAAAATGACTCAAGTAAGAGTAGAAATTATCAGTCATTTAATATTTAAAATTACATAATCAGATGGCTCAAAAATATACAGTCAAGTGGAAATTTGGGTATTTTAAGGACCAAAATGACAATTATTCAAACAATAACAAAATCAGATAAAATAACATTTTCTCAAATCAGTTTCTTTCAATAAAAAAACTTATGCAAGTTTAACAAAAAGTGCAAGTGTGTGTCATTCTGGTGAATTTTTTGGTTAAAAAATGTTTGTTTTTCATTCAGAATCCAGAAATTTTACTCAAGTAAGAATAGCAAGACTTCATAATACAATTACTCAAGTAAAAGTAAAAAGTGCAGCGTAGTAAAAATACTCAAAAAAGTTACTCGAGGGTTCTGTGGTGGAGCAGGGGAAAAGCACAACCCACGTATTGAGGCCTTAGCCCTCGTGCCGGTAGTTGTGGGTTTGATTCCCGGTCTGGTGACATTTGCCGCATGTCTTCCGTCTCTCTAATAACCTTCTTTCCTGTTGAACTACTTTCATATAAAGCCTAGAGCCAACAAAACTTTTTTTTTAAAGTTACTTGAGTAAATATAACTAGTTACTTCCTAACTCTGGGTACAACTGGGATCATCACAGGAGTCTGAGGTTGAAGTTCGCACAGACTCAGTAAAATGAGCAGATTGGAAAGATGTTTTCTGCTCCAATGACCATTACTGCTGGTCATTGGTCAGTGGTGATTCAGGGTGGAGGTGGTGGTGTAATGATGTGGAGGATGTTTTCATGACACCCTTTAGGTCCTTCTGTACTAAATGAACATTGATCATACACCACAAACCAAACCATGACCACCCGTCTATAAAGGGAGACACAAAGGGAGCATCAGCATCTCCTGATAGGTTGAAGATAAAGATGATGTTGTTTTGGAGATATAATGTATCCTAAAAATTACAGTTTGGAATTACCCAATGTGCTAATTCCAATCCTGGTCCTAAAATCAATTATTGTCCTTTGACAGATGGAATGAGACAAAGAACTGATTAAAATGTCCAAACATGCATTTAGTGCTTCAGCAGGATCCCAACATGCCTATATGGACAATTAAAATTGGGTTCCTGCATACACACAAATTCTGTACACACCTCAGCGTTTCTCAACACGTGCTATATTCTGTGTGTGTGTTTGGGTGTGTGTGTGTATAGTACTGCACATTCTGCCTCAGTTGACTCAATTATCCCAAGGCCAAACAGTTACATAACCAGCAAGACATACACACAACAAACACATCAAACACATGCAATTATACAAAAAACCCAGCGGTACACGGCTGTGCTTCAGAACCGAGGTCACATGGCTGCATATGGATGAGTGAATGTACAATCAGGACAAAATGAATATGCAATACTTTTCTTGTTTAACTTCAAAATAAACAAACTATGGCACTGCCTGCAAGAATGAAGCAGTTTCCCTACCAATCACAAGACAGAGAGAACATTTGATGGTCACTTCTCTTCAGAACAATCTGACTTTAGAAAAATCATTTAACCCACAGATGAGAGAACACAAAGCTGGAAGTATCATACATGATTTTCAAGCTGAAAAATGTTAAAAATCTACTTAAAGAGTTTGGAATCCACAGAATAAGAGATTTTGGAGAAATACAAGAAATTCGAGACCCTGGTTCGCTTCCCCAGTAATAGTTGTCTGAAAGATTTTACAAGACCATAAAGAAGCTGGATTTCTCTAACACAGCCCAACACTGTCACTAATTCTGATCAGAAAAACCTGAAGGAAGTGATGCTATTTTACTATAAATAAGATCACACTGTGTCTTCATCTAACCTGTAAATGATATAAAACAAAGTGGGAAGCTACTGAAAAATGAAGCTTCTCCATCAAAGCTGAAGCAGCTGTTTTATAGGCAGTACTGTCCATTAAACACTAGAACATTATGAGCCCAGTTCAATATTTTTATGAGATAATATTCAATTTGCTTCACTTTTAAAAGCTGGTAAATTCTGGGATAAAACTCTTCAACTGTAGATGTCCATGGTGGTGCCTTCCTTCTCCAAGTCTGAGACAACGGTATCCATCCATTGCTAATCTCCATGGTAACTCCATTGTTTACATAAATCAGCAGCAGTGAGCTATTGCAAGGAAGAAAGGGCTTACTGCTACAAATTAAAATTCTTGATCAAACTGACAAACCAATACTAACCAGATTTTATATTCTAATATAAAAATGGACCCTGAGAATAAACAGAAAAAGTTCTTCAGAGGAGTGGCAATAAAATGGAAACTGCCTTTTTTTTCAATAAGATAGATTCACACACACACACACACACCCCCACACACACACACACCCACCCACACACGCACACCCCCCACCCCCACACACACACACACACACACACACACACCCCCACCCAAACACAAACACACACACATACACACACTACATGCTGCATTTGATTTTCTGCACATTGTTATCACATTACTGCCCTCATCTTTCTATTTCTGACCGTCATGAAAGAGACTGAAATAACTCAAAACGGTACTCTAGAAATAAAAAACACGACACCAATTTTATTTTGCTTTGTGTGTTTGCCAACAAAATCTTTTGAAGTAGAATAAAAACAGAGAGTAATTCTCAGGAGACAAATCTATTCCTGAATCTGGCAGCCAATGAAAGGCGTGTTAGCATGCCTCACAGGGAGTTCAGCAACAACGAGCCGTTGTTGGTCAGGGAGTCACGGCTCCATGGAGAGAGGATCGACCAAACAATGTCATAAAAATCTATGGCTTGGAGGTAAAATAGATTTGTTTGTGAAAAAAAGATGATTTTTACGTTTTTAATAATTGTTTAAACACCTTCATTGAAATATTCAGCTCATTGTCATAAATAAAATTCTCATGCACAGCAAAAACACAAAATCTTAACTAGTGTTTTTTGGTCTAGTTTCTGGCGGAAATATCTTAGCAAGATATTTAATCATTTCCTAAGAATTATATAAAGTACTTGTTCCATTGGCAGATAATATGGGAAAAATGTCTTGTTATAAGTAAAGTAATCTGCCAATGGAAGAAGGACTTTTTCATTACTATTAAGGAATTAAAACAAGCTCCTATATCTTGCTGAAAAGTTATCAGTAAGTCAGTTTTATCTCACTTCAAGTATGCTAAGATATTTGCACTACAAACTAGACAGAAACACTTGGTAGGATTTTGTATTTTTGCAGAGTGTCGCTGCTGCTATTGAGGGAAAATTACAGTCTGGGAAAATTAGTCCTGTGAAGTGTCCATCCTCTGTTATTTTCAGGCATGTCTCTTCCTCCTCCCCCTGCTGGGAACCGATGTTTGGGTCAAAATATTCCATCAACCAGCTATCCAGAACCGCTGTTGTGTCTGAACATGTCAGAGCCTCGGATGGCTTGTTTTTCCCGTTGACATTTGCTCCATTTTAGAATTAAGTGGAATATTTTTGGTTTAAACTTGTTGCCCCATCACAGGCTGGGTTTATTAGATTTTAAAGGTTGCCAGTCTAAAGCCGACAGGAAGCCTGTAATTATGGATGAAGTCAAGATTTATAAGGTGAGAAGGAAATTACTTCCTTAGCCAACTTCTCAAAACAATTCCCATGACATTATTTGCTGTATAAAACTTGGATGTAATAAGAAAGGCTCAGCTGTTAAAAAAAATAAACGGCTTAGTACGTTTCTGCAAGAAAAATGGAGCTTACTTCACTATCTTCATTTAATGTGTAATAAACTTTCTCCAGATATCTTTAAACCTTGAGTAATATCCCATAAAAAAGTCAAGTTTTAGTTATCAGGATTTTGGCAGCGATAACTTTTATGTCTGACCCAAACCGTTAAGGCCAGACACCATGAGGCTTACGTTTAGTATGCTGCCTCTTCACAGCTGTTGGAGGACTGCTTTGAATTGTCCTCCAACAGTTCAAAACTGTTCAAGATGGCTACAATTGGTAGCCATCTTTAAACCAAGATGGCTACTGAAAATGGGAAACAAAGAAGAAGAGACAAGCTCTACAGTGCTTCTGGAAACGTATTCATATCGGTTGAGGTTCTTCACATTACAACCTCAGATCAACACATTTATTGGGGTTATCTGATAGACCAACACAAAGTGCAGTGTTTTAAGTGAAAACACTTAAAACATCTTGTTTTTTACAGGTCAAGCCCTCTGATTTAATAAACTGCAGCTGACTGCAGATCTCTGATATCAAGCTCAGTCAGACTGAAAGAACAGAGCCTATGAATATCATCATAAATTCTTGTTTGGATTCAATCATTTAATCATGCGTTGATCCAAATCCTTCTGTTTTGGGTTGAGCCGACATGCTAAGGAGGCTGGGGTCTTTTGGAAGGCAGGGGGCGCTCTTCAAGACCTTTGTAGACAGGATCAGCCATCTTTGTGGTGTTCTTCTATTGGAGCAGCAGCTTATCTTCAGCCGATAGGAAGTGGTTAGGTAACTCACAGAGATTAGTTCTGTGCTAGTTTGGCGCTCTGACCTGGTCCAGGTGGCGGGAAACGGAAGGACTCCAGCCAACAGAACATGACCGTTGGACCCCATGTCCAACGGTCATGTCCGTCATGTTGGACGGTGTTTACCACCCCACGCATTAAAACGGCTGCTGAACTGCAGAGGTGTTTCAGTGATAGGTGCACAAAGGAGCGTCATAGAAGATCCTTCCTCTGGTGCAAGAAAGGATATTTAATTTCAACTCTGTCATCTCCACAGCAGTTATAGAATAGAAATATATTCTATAACTTTTAGGCCTAAAGCTTGTGTTCACTATGAAGTGCAGGGTTGTTGTTTTTTTTTGGGGGGGGGGGGGGGTTGCATCATGGCTAATAAAGCTACAATTTCGTCTCCTCTGTCTAGATCACCTGCTTCCACATGTTTGCTGTCCCAGAAACAGACCTGCAGTTTCCACATCGTTTCCATTTTAAGGCAATTGGTGGAACAGCTTTGGTTTAATGCTCTGTTTCGTGAAGCAGCTGTCATTACGCCTGCTCGTTTGTCCGAGATCTCCATGGAACTGGCCCAAAATGTTTAAGTACAGGTTTAAATTTAATGTGGAAAACTTTAACCTGGAAGTAATTATCAGTGTGTGGAAGTGGAACAAAGAGACACATGACAACTTCACCTTCATTTTCTGAAGACAAATTTTTTATTAAGAAATAAAAAAAAAAGTTTTACAGTTCTGTAAAACCTGCTCAAACACATTTTTTAGCTTACAGGTTGGCGATAGAAACAAAAATAAAACCATTCAAATTCTTTTAAAAAAATGTTTTCTTTTCTTTACCAAGAATAAAAAAAAAACATTTTCCCGTGTACATTCTCACAGAGGAAGGGCTGGTGTGTGGTGTAATGCAAGAGCAGGGATTTATAAATGAGACCATGATCAGTCGGTCTGTTGACAGAGGAAGGAGTTTCAGAGTCAGAAAAGGTTTTATATTTTTAGTTATTGGGCTCCATCTCAGATGTTGCCAGGAAACAGACTCAGTTTATTAGCTGATTAATCCCTGCAGAACCCAAACGTTACATGTTGGTCAAACGTTGCCTCTGAATGACAGAGTTCATGTTCTGAGGATATGTTGGACTCGCATACAAAATGTAAGTTAAATCTGAAATTATTCTCTATTATTATTTAAAACATTTTCTAATTAGTTTAACAGAATTTGTAGATAAACTTTTAAGAAAAAAAAAGAGCACCCACTTTTGATATGGTATATTTTTTGGATGGATTTACATTTTGCAGCCTTTAAAAAGCACCACAAGTTATTCCACCACAGAAACCCCAATTTACTGCTAAACAGTTTGATGCTGCAGATATAACTGATGTTTGTCAAAAAATGTTTATAAAACTTTGGTTGTGGCATTTTGGTGAGCTGCCAATTTTTTATTATTTAATGAATGACAGTGGGATTTGTGGCAGTGTTGCTGTCTCAAAAACAATAAAATTACAAAATCTGTTACAGTATTTTCAGTGTATTCCAAACAAACATTAGATTTTTTAAAACAGTGGTTTTAATGGGTTTGTTTCTACATTCTAATTTCTACTGACTCTGAAATTTTCAGTTTTGTTTTCATGAAAAGTTAAAAGCAAAAAATAAACTAACACTTTCGACAAAGTATTGCACGTAATGAATGTGAGCCGAGTTTGGATCGATACTTTGTGCAATGTCACTCCAGTTTTAGGTTTTGAATATTTTTGGAGCAGAAAAGGCAAAAGTGACATACGATCACAAATAAATCAAGAGAAACTGATGAAATCAAAAAAGGATCAGCAAAAAAATACATTTAAACATAGATTCTTTTTTTATGATAAAAAATAAATCTTCAGAAAACTTTAAATTCACCTGCAGGTGACTTTCACATTTTAACATTCGGCGGTAAAAACATGTGCATCACTAATGCTTTAGTTCTGTTCCAAACTCATTATTTCTGAGAGAAAAAAAAAACAAATCAGTAAGCTTAGCTCAACGGAAAGTTTACTCGGGTTAACTGACAGCAGGAGTGAAAAAGGCTGATGGGTTGGTACAAACTGTGAATATACACTGAGAGGCAGAATAAACCTATAAATGACTGCTTAATAATCTGGTCAATAAATCCCTGACAAAAGAAGGACCTTAGCACCTGGAAAAAGCTTTAACGTTGAAGTCGTTACTGGTGACTTTATGTTTTTCCAATTAAGCAGCTAGGGCTGTCTCTAAATATATGTTAAAAAAAAAGAAAAGAATACACACATTTAAAAAGTTGAATTGTTTCCATATGCATTGTGGTTTTTAAATCTAAAAGAAGTTATTCAGTGGACAAATTGAAGATTTTAAGATAATCTGTAAATGAGGAAAGTTTTTTTGTTTTTCATTGTTGTGCAATGATCCTTCAGAGGAACCACGAACCAGATCTGTACAAACGTTAATGAATACACTGAAGCTTTGTATGTGCGTTTAAAAGGAAGCTGAGCTGTAGAAAGACGTTATATAGGAAAGGCTGTATGAAAATAGATGTCACCTGTGGATTTGGTTCAGCAAATCCCTTTAATGATACAAACTACAGTAAGAAGAAGAGGAAAAACGCGGCTCTGGCTGCTATGCCACCTCTACTGGGAGGTTTTTGGTCAAATACATGCAATTCCTGGGTACTGCAAAACTTCCCATCTCAATGGGTTTCACCTCTGAGTACCCTGAAGAATTGAGCATTTTATTTTTGGCCTCATCATTTCAAGTGCAAAAAACATCTCTCACAACATTTCAGTGTATCTTTACCTTTGATTGTGTATAAAATAGGCAGTTAAGAAGTGACTTTTGATTCTCTATGTGCCAATCTGAGCGAATGTCCTTTAAAGCACATTAGAAAGACAAGTTTTGATTGCTACGACTGCAGCTCTTTGTTCCCAACTGATAGTAAAATGTTTTTGAAGCAAATTAAAGCAGACAAGAGCTTTAAAGGGTAAGTCCTGAGCAGATGGTCGCTGGTGAGACGCACGAAAACCCCTTTGTCACATATTAAATCCAACAACTACCTCTTACCTAGTCTGTTGTTAACAGCTCACGTTATAAGCATTATGGCCCCATGTTACTATTTAAAAAAAAATCACATGTAATTTTTATATCAGAACTGTTAAAAATCAGCCAGAATTGAGGTCTTGTTTTCGTATCGCAGGGCACACTTTTAAAATAATTTCAACAAATTGATGCTAAATCCATAAATTTTAAAAAGTCTTGAAATGAGAAAAACTTGATGTTCGCAAATCACATTTTATGCCTCTACAACTCGATCCTCCTGATGTTCCTGATGATTAAACATCTTTAGGAACTCAGATCAAGTTAACTTTTAATTTGAGCACTTAAAAAAACTCGAGTAAGGCTCCAACGGTTAACGCAGAAAACGAGGCTTGAATATTATTTTTTTTAGAAACTTTTCACAAAGCAGGAGTTTTACAAATATCAAATTTGGAACATAGATTAGATTCTAACTTTGAATAGTTTAGAGAAAATTAAGAGCAAATTCTTCCTTTTTTATTTTCTGTGAATAAAATTCCTTTTGGGCGTCTTTTGTTTGTCTCTGTCAGTGTTGTTCAGGGTTCCCAAAATGATGCATTATGGGTTTCTTCATTGCCAATTTGCCTACACAAAGTTCTGCCAAATGCAAATGGAAAGCTCGTGCAGCGTTATTCTCTGTTGTGTCACAGGATTTTGTTACACTCTCACTTTGGAGTGCTAATCAACACAACTGACTGGGTCATGTGATGTGGACTGGAGATGAGTCTTAGCTTTTGTCCTGCCTCAGGGACATGTGTCCAGATGTCTGAACCTTACAGAGGAAGAAAAGCTGCCCAGCCCTGAACTACAGGAGTCGTCGCTGCCAAATTTCCAATTTTTGTCTGAACATCCAAGTAGTCATGAAGAAACTGGCCCATAACATGAAAACATTTGGGAGAAAAATCATTAAGTTGTAATTTGTTTGTGTCACACTAAAACAACCGGGAAAAGGTGGCCCAAGAAATATGTGATGACAACTGAGCTATAAAGGCTGCCACTGTAAATATGTGATCTGTATAACAGCTTAGTATTTTCACCAATTGAAAGAAGTGTTCCTCCTTCTATGTAAAACTACAGCAATTCAATAGTGAATACCCATAATAATAATAATATTAATAATAATAAAAGAATCTAAACACTAACAGAGGAAAAAACTAACAATAATAATAATAATGTAACTTCCTCTGCAAAAAAAAAAATAAAATAAATTCAATCCAAAACTTTAAGCCAAGAGTGCCTACTGCAGTAACTTACATGTAAACTGGTCTAGGACACAGAAAGATAAAGAGATAGATATAGATAGACTGATAGCTACTACTGTACAGTACGCCACAGACAACACACTCAAGGGTTTGAACTCCACACTTCAAATCCGGTTGGATGCTTCTCTGACTTTGCAGGATGAAATTATCCTGACGCCGAAATGAAAGCAAGGGAATATTTCAGTTTCAGATTTCTGTGTGATCCGAATTTCCCACTGTTTTTGTCTTCATTTGCTGTGATGTACATTATTATCAAATTGCACCATAATTTATAGAATATTTTAGCATCAGCAGTGAATTGAATGCATTTCCTTTAACGGCTGCACAAATCTAAGACATAACTTTGATTTTTTTCGGGAGCAACAGCTGATTATCTGTGAACATCAGTGATGAAACAAGCGACCAGCTTATGATCAGTGCTGAAATACATAACTGCGAGTCACATGGGAACTATTAATGGACAAACAAAAACTTAAGAAACAGTTTGGAATTGTAATAATCATCTTTCCTCAACTGCAAACAGCTTTTGAAGCATTCCTAAAAGATTTGAAATGTGAGCTTCTTTTCTTTTTTTCCTTAAAACCCTCATCAGTCCACCAGAAAGACACAGACAGACAGATAGCTAGCTAGCTTTAGAAGCGTTTCAGAGGACAGGAGAGGAGAAGAGAGCGTTCTCATGGAGAGCCTCCTCCTCACCCCTTTACATCATGGTTTCCACTATGGTGTGGGTGGGGGCCTTCATCATTAGCCCCTTGTTTCCATTGGGGTCCAGTGGGCAGGTGAGCTCGTTGGGGACACGGTGGTCCGCGGGGCGGGAGCTGGCCCCTCCACGCGCCGGGGCCGCCACGGCCTTGATCCTCTGCAGGCCAGAAGGGAGGACACAAGGCATGAACAGATGTCAAAGAACAAAAAGATAAAGCAAAGAGAGGGAAAAAGGCAAACAGAGCAATAATTTAAAGATAAAATACTAAATCAGCTGGAGAGAAAAAAGATGTAAAGACATGGGAGAGAGGAAAAAAACTATAAGAAAAGCTTTAAGCTACATTTAGGAAGAATTAGGTGACTTATTTGACTTTCCTGATATCTCGCCTTGTTTTTAAGAACTGATTTCCTGTTCAATCATTATGACCAGTTGACAACAATCAGCGACATTAGTTTGCAGAATCAGAAATAAATAGTCATTGTAGAATCGAGCTGAAAGCTTCTCAGAGTTTAAGACCCATTCAACAGAAAACTTCAAATTAAACACAAACATAGCAGTTTATCCACATTCCAGGCCAGGGACGTGAACACTTTATGAGTTTTGAAAGAGATTCCACTAGATTGAAGTCTTTACTGCCATTTCCTTCTCATCCTAACAATGTTTATGTCTCAAGGAAAACTTTGAGCCTTGTTGTTCAATGCAGCTGTCGGCTCTCTGCAGTTAAACTCCTCAGATATTATCTGAATGGTTATTTTTCCCTCCCTGTCATTTGGATTGTAGAGTTGTTGCTTTTGGATCAGTTTGATTAAATAAATCACAACTAAGGCACAGAAAAATACAAGATCAGAATGATTATGCAAAGCAACACACACTGCTCAATTAAATAAACTAGTAAATATAAACAAATCTGTGCAAAACATATTTATAAATATATATAAAATAGCTTTGGCTCAAATTACTAAGAAATTCAAGTTATTTTAGGAGATAGAAATTGATTCTTGAAGCAAATTTAGCTCTGAACAGTTTGATTTTCCCATAAGAATTTATTTCTGATCCTCCAAACTGAGATCAGTGACTATTCCCTAAGGCCGACGTTTATTCAGGGAAATCTGAATAAATCTACTGAGTATCTGATGTTGACTGCTAGCTGCGCGTTTCGCCCACCTCGATGAGGGGCCCATCAGACCGAATGATCTTGATGACGACCACCATGGGGATGCAGATCATGGAGGTCAAGGCCAGAGTCCAGCCTATTCCAATGGCCCAGTCAGGATACTGGTACATCTTGTTGTACGTCAATGGCTTGTATTTGACCAAAGAGAAGATAAAGCAGCCCTGTGGTGGAAAAGGAAAACATTTAAATCAAAATTTTTACGGTTTTATATTCAGATATTTGTTCAAAAAAACCGTCATGAACTTATGGACAGGTTTTCTTTGATCAGTAGAAAGTCCTTACCATGCACAGTAAAGGAGTGACAACAGTCCAGCTCCATTTCATCCAAGGATTTGGTCTGTAGCCAATCATGTCCTCAATTGCATCATAAAAATTATCAGCGCCTGCAAAATCAACAGTGTGTGGTTCACAGCAGTAAAAGACAAAGCAGCTTTATTTTTCTTTTTATGCCTGCAGATTAATATTTCTACTCAAGGAAGTGAATAATGAGCTTCAGTATTGTTGGGATTAATTATACTCACCATAAACCCAGGCAACAGCTATACATTCAAAGAATGCCACCCACAGAAGGCACACACCGCTCGCTGCATAGTAGTCAAACAGCTGGAAAACATACATGCCACCCTGCAGAGAGACATCGTTTTAGTTTCATTTTTAACATTTTAAAGCAAAAAAAAAAAAACCTGACTCCAACTGCGCACAAACATTTTTGGAGGAAGTCGTTCCAGGCAACATCAGAGAGGAGGTTTAATATGTAAACAACAAGAAAGCAGCTTAAATCTGAGCAGATGACGTGTTTGAACAGGAGTGATTGTACATGACCCCAGTGTCCTCCTGCGTGTCTACAATATTAAAAATGGACCCCAATCCTGGGAATCCTAAAGCTGAATCAGGCCATGGCAGCCATAAAAAGAAGTTGTCATGGGAACAACAAAAGGAGAAACAGAGGGAATGAGTCGGTACAGTGAAAGTCTGCGTGAAAAGAGCGGAAGGATGGGAGCGAGGTATTATTGGTCTGAAATGGAGCGGACATGAATGAAGAACAGATGAGTGAAGGTGGAGAGGATTTTCTCAACAATCCTCAAAAAAAATCATACATAAACTCAAATTATCGGTTTCTGTACCATTACACCTCAAACTGAATCTAGAAAATAGAAAAATAGACACGAGTGGTGACCTGACGCCATGGCAACATCCACAGGTCAATAATAAAGGCACTAAAACCTCTCTGCAAACATTTCAATAAGATCAGATTAATCTCAAGTGGTTCAAACCAGTGATTGATTTTGATTAAAACGAAGTGATTAAACAAAAATGTTTAATCAGGAAACATTGATCTGGTGAAGAGCAAACTGTAACCATAAAGCATAAAGCAGAACAAATGTGTCTTATTGTCTCAGATCAGCAGGAAACAAAACCAAAGGGTTCTGATTGAAATGCTCAGCGACAAGGTGAGTAAAATTAAATATGCTGGAATGATTTTCACAGTTTTGATTAAACATTCTGGTACACAAAAATCTGCATCTAAATTGCATACCCTGTCAATATTTACACCGATTTAGAATGTATATTCATAGCTCATACAGGAAGTTAGGGAGATGGTTGAATATTAAAAAAAACAAAACTAGAGCATGAAAACAGGAAGAAACAATTATGACAAAAGTACTGGGTTTGAAAAAAAAGTACAGAATGACTTAAAGAGTCCAGGGGATTAATGAGAAAACAGGAGATATAAAAATAGAATGAGGAGGAAGCAAGGGGTTTTGGAAAATCTAAATTGGGTTTGTAACTATTAATACCATTGGATGGAAAGGAAGTTCTCATGACTTGACACTAAAAGTCATGAGAACTCCCCCTCCCTCCGCCATCTTCTCTCACGGGGTTCAAACTAATATCGGTACAAACGCTCTGGTTCCAACTACATGAACCCTGAAAAGAGGTCAAAAGCTGCTGTCAAACAAAACAACCATTTTTAATGCTTAACCTTTTTCAACCTCCTCATGTTGTCGTCGTTATTACCTTGGTCACCATGGTAAGTCCAAACAGGTAGCTGATGCAGCAGATGATAGCGATGAAGACCTCTCTGCAGTAACCCTTCCTTAGGAAGGACGGATACAGATCCACCAGTGATGTGATCTGCCCTTCCACCTCCACAAACTGCAAGACAAAAAAACGGATGGAAAATCAGATTTACCGCAGCGCATCCAGGATTTTAAACCAACTTCACTTTTCTTTCCTCAGTTGAGTTGCATTACCGTACTTTAAGTGCCATCTACTGTTGTAAGTTGGATTTGAAAATGCACACTTTACTTGGTATGCTTTGGTTTTGTTGCATGCAATTTATTGTTTTATATAAAAGACACTGTAAAGAAAAATAAATGACTACAATTCACCTTACTGAAAGGTTGTTTTGGAAAGATTTTTAAAAATCTCCTCCCTGAGGTACTGCTGCCGTCTGAAGAAATGCACCGCTCCCCACCAAAACCAACCAATCAAAGCCAGGAGGAGGGGCTTTGTGCTGTCAATCAGCTTATGTACTCTCTGCTCAATGTGTCTAATCAACACTTTAGAAAATCTTTTATATGTTGTGGTAAACGAGTTGTAGTGTAGCAGAGAGCAAGGTGGAGGGGTTGAGTACAAGAGTGATTGACAACACTAAGACCCTCCTCCTGTCTCTGATTGGTTGTTTCTAACTGAGTGGTGCATTTCTGCAGTTAGTACTGGGAACACTGGGAGAAGACAGAGGTCTTATCTGTCTTATATTATACTGTCGCAACACGATAAATGTAACATATATGTAAAAACATATTTTTTATAAAACTTCCACACTGCAGCTTTAAAAGTCTAAAACTGAAAAATAAATAGATTTCGGTCTTGGTAACTCTGGAGGAGCTGCAGGCACCAAGAGCTCAGGTTGGATAATTTAATTACTAATAGCAGAAAAAGAAAAGAAAAGCTAAAAGCCACATTCACAGTTTGCTACAAACTCATGTTGGGAGCCCAGCAAACAAGGTAGCAAAACATTCTGGTTAGATCAGCTACATTTGCTGCAAATAAATTACACACACATTGATTTCATCTTCTACTGTGTGAAACATATTCGCATGTAAAGCTTTTTAGAAAACAATAAAACCTGTATTAGTTTGTTTGTTTATCTGCTGACCTGACTGTCGAGGCCAAGCAGCAGCAGCATAATGAAGAAGAGGATTGCCCAGAGTGTAGGAAAAGGCATCATGGTAACAGCCTTGGGGTAGGCAATGAATGCCAGGCCTGGACCTGCAGAAGAGCAGGAAGAGGAGACAGAAGGGGGTGGGGAGGAGCGACATTAGAATCATATGATAATCTCATCTGATCTGCATCACTGTGGGGGGAGAAAAATGCCCCCAGACAACCGACGCAGAGCAGGAAGTGAAGAGTTAATCAATGTCTGACTACAGCACGCAGATCAAGTTTACATGTAAAGTATATTTGGATAAAGATTCATAAAAAAAATATTATCTAAAGCACATCTTTACTTACCTCTCGCTTGCAGAGCGTTAAGACACTAACTGTACACACTCAACACATGACACAATTTCATTTCACTTACAAGCACATAATTAATGGCACCTTATATTACAATAAAACACACAAGTATAGTTAAAAGCAAATAAAGCACATTTATATACATTTATGTTTATAACAGTATCTCTGTGGAAGTAAGTCAGTTAGAAGAGAGATGTTACAGGATGCATGTAAAGTATGTTACCATAATTTAAAAAGGAAGGACCACTGTAAACACTGCTTTGATTGAAGTTGAATAAGCCCCAAATGCTTCAAAAAAAGCAAATCAAGCACATGAAGGTGTGTCCGATACATTCTGTTTATCCATGCACACGTTCCTCAAGCCATTTTGAATCCCCAACTGAAATACGGTTGACCATTTCAACGGGGAATCCAAAAGGACTATTGCAAAACAGCAGCAGATGTAAAACTTGTGGTCAGATAAAAAGCGAATGCTTTTTTTAAATGATTTATTTTTGTGAGGTCGAATTTAAATGACGCTACATTGGGAACTGTAAAACAAAAGTCAAGGAACAAGGAAGCAGCCATAACAGCAAACAGCATTGCAGCTGATAGTAGAGTGTATCAATAGGTTCCATTTTTGTAGCAAATTATGACAAGGCATCCAACCAAACACCACGTTGACTCAAAAAGGTTAAACCAACTCCCAGCCCCAGAGGGAAAACAAACCTTGAGAAAATTGACCAAATCAAAAGTAACTGAATTCATGTTGATTACACTGATATCATGAGTTGACTGTGCAGAATATTAAGAAGCCTTTCTTTTCTTTTTATCCCATTGTTAAGTCATTTGAAGCTGTGGCGTGTGCCAAGCCATTGCACAGTTAAAGTCACACTAAGGAGCAAGAGCATTCCTTCTCTTATTTAGCTTTAAATGTATGTTCAGCCCAAACTGCTGCAGTTAAAGCAAACTTACAGATTTTTTTCAGAAAACTTCCCTTTGCTTTCCTTTCCAAACATAAAATTCTGTGAAAATGTATTTAGTTGTCTATTTTATCTTGCTCCTTATAAGAATCCTGACAAATTCTCAGTTTAACACTGAGCATCATGTTAGCTTGCAGCGCTTTGCTTCCTTGAGCTTCTCTGACCAACACCTCACAGACTATCAGCCCACTCGCCAAATAACACAGAGATTGGACAATTCTGCAAACCCTGCTATTAGGTGGACTTTACAGAATTGTGCAATGTTTGCATCGACTGGGCTGCCAGCATATACTGTTGACCTAGAAAACAATACTAAGCTATATTGACTTATTATGAAATTTGCTGATCTTGGGGCATTAGATAAGGTGTGGTTCACAAAACCTGTTGATGAAGGAAATGGCTTTCTCTAAAATAATAAACCTTTACATCAATCAATTGACTTCAAACAGCATGCCACCAAGTCTTATTCAAGTAACTGGAGTGAAAAGCAATTCAGCGAAAAGAGCAGAACCAGTCTTTGCAAACAAGTTCTTAGAAAACAGTCTTCCATCTCCATTGGCGTTTTAACCACTTTGACGTTGGGTGTGTTTACAGGATAAGTCATTAATCATCATGGTTCTGCTCTTGTTTTTAAAAGTAGGGATAAATGAAATCCTTGTGTGATTCTGTCAAAAAGTGAAACCAAACATCCACAGTAACCTGGGCTCCTTTAATGGTCAGGCTTAGTGTTAGGTCGCATATGGTGAAAAAACATGACAGAAATCCGTGGAAATCTCCATGGTACTTAAGGCTGTAGAAAACTGATAAAGCAGGCCACCCTACAACAGCTTGAGTCATAGATGTAACCTCCAACAACAAATGCCTCTCAGTATAATGAAAGCCAAAGCTAAGGCACCCTCAGCTGGGTGGCTGTAAATAAGGAACATCTCAGAACCAAAACTCAAATCTTTAAGCCGTCACATGGACATAAGATGTGCCGTAAAGTATCGCACAGCAGCTTTTCCTTAACTCTCCCCTAAAAAACTTCTTTATAAAAACATAAAGCACGACTCCCTCTGCCTTGCGCCAGCTTGCCTTATTTAAATGAGCGCGTACAAACCGACCAAATAGGTTCCTATCTCCTAAAATCTGCTTTTGTCAAGAAGTGTTTGATTGCGGAAGCTTCCATATTCCGATGCCGTCATTTGTGTTTTAATCAGGGAATCCATGATGTTTCTAAATTGTCACTCAAGTTCGAAAATGAACGTAGAGGCTAATTCTCTTTTGGGTTTCGTTGCTGTTTTTCTTTTGAAATTACTGTTATTTAATTTATTAACCAGGAAGCAGCGCCCACCATCACTGCCGCCTTTACAGAACCCTCGTACCTGACTCTGCCACCTCAGCAATGTCCACCCCTTGCTCTTGTGCCATGAAGCCCAGGACGGAAAATATTGCGAAGCCAGACACAAAACTGGTACCACTGTTGAGGGCTCCCAGCAGCAAACAGTCCCTATGTCACACATATGTCATGAGGAGGATTTGTTAATGAACACACAAGGATCCCTTCACCCCCCACACCCACTCTCTCCCCTACCACACCACACCCCGCCCGCCCCCTGAAAACTGACGCCTCACCTGTAGCAGTTGTATTTGTACTTGTTGTAGCTCCCCAAGGACGTCATGGCGCCCAAACAGATGGCATAGGAGAAGAAGATCTGAGTGCCGGCATCAATCCACACCTGCCAAGTAGGGAGAGAGCAACAGAGAGGCTGAGGCCTGCTGATGACGTCTGGGTTATGGAAAGCTAAACGTTTAGCATAGTTTGAAACCTTTGCTAATGTTCTGTGCTTAGCTTTTATCTGCCAAGATGATCAATTCCCTTTATAGCATAAGAGGACAGTGGAAAAAAACCTGGAACCATGGCACTGCACAACTGATGTCATTATGACTGCAATACTCATATCATGAGGAAGTGCTTTGCCTGCAATAAATTCTGGGTAATTATGTAACTACCATACATCCAGGATCTGTATGACTGTCATCTATTTGGCAATCCTGGTTGTTCAATCCAGCAGAAAAGTTCAAGTTCTAGAATAGGCAAAGAAGTGGTAAGGTGGTGAAGTCCTAAAGCTTTATTTATGCATCACAAACTATATTGCTATTGGAATATTTAGCACTCCGTCCAGGTTTTTGTGATTCTGCAATTGTGGAAACTCATGCAACATCAACAGATTCCTGCATTTTTTCATATTAATGAATAATAGTGAGTTTGCTGGTTTTTTACCTGCACCAATAACACTTGTATGTATGAGAATTTGTTTTAGTCATACTAATAATTTCGCAGTACTTTTTCTGTGTATTCTGGCAGCCAAGAAACGTTTTGTTTGCAAATTCACTGTCACATCTTTGTGCAAAGACAATAAAGTCAGTCCAAGTCTATTGTAAATTGTCCACAAAAATGGTCAAAAACATCTGGCCTGGTCACTGCACGACTTTTAAAACCAGGACTGCATTATTATACACCGATTATAGGATCTTTCACATACAGTTAGTGAGTTGTGAAAACTTTATCTGTATAAAGTTTCCGGGAACCTGCTTTTTTTTTTTAAGTCTTTTTTTTTTTTACGTCTTCGCTTGATATAGAAAAAAAAAAATCCTGGTGTCTAAATTTCTTTCCAGGAATTTCAAACACCATCAGACGATCTTAAAGTTCATGTCCAAACAAATCCTTTCACTAGAAGAAGGAAATATTTCTGTAATAGGAGCTCAGTGAAGAGGCTCTGAGGATCATGCAACAAAGGAGGGAACCTACCTCTGGGTCTTTGAGGCGTTCGAGGTCAGGATACAGGTAGAACTTGATGCCTTCAGAAGCACCTGGCAGAGTCACGCCGCGGATCAACAGGACGATAAGCATGACAAACGGGAACGTGGCTGTGATGTAGACCACCTGAGGTAGAACACACACACACACACACACACACACACCCACCCCCACACACACACACACACACACACACACACACACACACAACATGAATACTGCATTCATCTCTGAGCTCCAGTTTCAAAATGGTCATGATTTTGACTTTTCCCTAAATTGTCTGCTCATATTCTTAATGAAGCCGTCACAGGTACTGAAATAAAAACAATTACTGTACTTTTTCTGAAACAGACTTTTTACGGTCATTTTAAAAATGTACTTCCTGAATCCCTCCTGAATAAAAAGTTAAAGTTTTATAATATTTCTTAAATTCAAACATATTCATAATCTGGAGATTCTGAAACACTTGTATCCACTGGTTTCACAGTCTTACACAGTTCCTTCTCTGATAAATAGTTTGCAGTGCAACCTGGGAAAATTACTGAAAGTTTCCAACAGTGCAACACCACAAGGTTCCTTAAATTCTTGGTGGCCTGTTGTCTGGGTGAAAGTTGCTGGTTTGTTTCTTTGCATATTTTCCGTCTTGTTTTTATCCCTTGTAGAAGGGACTTTTGGATGTTTGATAAGGAAACACAAAAAATCAAAAACAACCACAAAGCTGTTCTTTATACATGACATTTTTTTCAGATTCTTCGTTTCATTTGAAAAAGGGTTTTGTAAATGAGAGAATTTAATTTCCCTTTGTTGTAAATAGAGACTTAAGGCGAACAGTGTCACTTTCTGCTTTGTGGAAAGTTTTGACCCAACTTTGTTTTATAAGAGTTGTTTTTCACAAACTTAAACAACTAGAAAAATATATTGGACCAATCATTCAAGAATGCTGAAGCCATAAAGTGGAGTCCTTCATTTACCGCCTCTCCTCTTGTCTTGTGAAAACTTGTGTTTATGGCAGCAATATAATGCAGAGTCTCGCTTTCCTGCATCATGAATTGTTGTGCGCATCTATTGACAGCTTCAGTAAATGTGGGAAAAGTTATTGTGGCTTCAGTTTGCAAAGAGAATCAGACCCAATGTGTTCCCTAATGTTCCCTAATGTCAGACCAGGAAGAAAAACAAATAGCAATTTCACACCACGTCTTTGTTTTTAGTATCAACATTTTGAGAAATAGAATCTCAGTTAAATTTAAATAACTGAATATTATTATTTATTTCACTGTGATTTACCTTTCCAGTGGATTTCACGCCCTTCCAGATACAAAAGAAGCAGATGACCCAGACGAGGAGTAAACACAGGGCCAAGTCCCATTTAACGGGGCCGATCTCCTCGATGCCGCTGCTGATACCCAGCACATTGTGTCTGCAAAACAAAATAATAATCCATACTTATCCGTACTTCTAAAGCTTTGCTAAAGATCACACCAATAATGAATGATTCACATGAGGAATACAACGGACATGAAAGCTGTGTGTGGGTATAGAAGTGAGCAGGTGCGAGGGATTTTATGTAACTTACTCCCAAAACTCTGTGACGGGGGAGGTAAAGTTGGAGGCGTTGGCGGCAACCCAGATGGTTTTGTTCTTGCGGTAGGTGTCCTCAATGCATTGATCTGTATTCCAGGGCTGATTGCATTTGGCCCAGGGCAACTCTGGCTGGAAACACTGAAAGGTAATTTTAAAAAACAGAAGGTCTGTTAGACCATGTATTTAGACAGATTAAATTCCCGTACAACTTTTAGAATAAAAGGGAATTTAACAGTTTTATATCCCCACCTGGAACAAATAGTAGAGACCCCAGGCGAGGATGACGATGTAATAGATATTCAGGAGGGATACAATCACAATGGAAGCGTAGCCAATACCTGCAAAAGAAAAAGGATTCAAATTTAAAAACTAAACAATAGTGAAGAATATGTTGGTTACAGACATGGAGGCAACTGGATGAGTCCATTTTGGTTTGAACAATTAACTTTGAAGGTCATGAAATCATCTCAGAGCTCAGGATGAAACCTAGATCCTGTCAGTTAATGTAATATTTTACGCTACATTTTGTGCAACAACAAGATGTTCACTGTTGGACTGTAGTTAGAAACCAAGTTGTGAGTAATTAAATAAAAAAAAAAAACTCCTTGTCCACACAGGAACATTCAAAAAGTAATTTACTCCCTCTCCAATAAGTATTTAAATTCATAAAAACATCTGTTTCATGGAAGTTTTTAACACTAAATCTGGTTTCTTTCAACTTGTAGGCAAATGCTTAATGGATGCCAGAACTCCCATTCTGACAATGAACATTCAGCTCTGAATCCATGGTAATCCTTTTTTAATACTGAAAAGTGTTTGTCCAACTCATCTACACAAGATAATCCTGTACTCTATTCAGAGAACATACTGTGACCAAGCAGAAATGTCCAAACCCAATCCCTGTCTTTGGTCTGTTTCTACAGTTTGACCCATGTAGACACTGATAACAGACTAATAAGTGACTTGGAGGGCAGCTGTGAAGGCCTGACCCCCTTCAGGTCTAATCACATTCAATGGTGAGAGAAGAGTCACAAACATGAGGGCTGATATGCCAGATGACATGTCTGCTCATAAAATAATTAGCAAGTAGAGAATAAAGGAAAGAAATCCAGACAGTGCACAACATTAAATCATGACGATCAACTCCTCCAGTGTCTGACTGGGAGATTAAATTGCAGCTTCATAATTATCTTCAGAAAACACTTACTTTAAAAGATAATGTGCTGTCAAAACTCAGATTGCAAACTTGGCAGGTAAATAAGATTTGCAGTTTTGATTTAAAAAGTTTTTTAAATGAAGATATGACATTTGAAAAGGGAACCAGAACCTGGTTTGGTCACCAAACCAATTTCTTTCACAAATATCATCCTGGACTGCATATTTGAGCTGATTCAAGGTCCAACCAGTATCATTGTTGTTTTTAACCTTGAGTGACATAAAATCTATATTTCCAAGAACAGTCAGATAAGTTTCATTGTGTCACTAGTGGCCTTGACACCAAGATAGGTGTAACCACATGATCTTGGCAAGTGTTTTGTTTTGAAGTATTCTCTTTGACAACTTAAGGAGGAAACGTAATCCTCCTGGAGTGACAGCAGGTGCAGGAACTCTGATCACAATGGATTAGAATTTGGAGTAGAGTTCACACAATGACCGCAGTCACAGTAAGTCCTCATAAGGACATTAAAACAAGCTTTGTATGTGCTCAGGCAGAGCCGACAGCGGCCACTCATCCAAATTAATGTCCTTCAACGTCACCGGCCATCTGTGAGCGCAAGTGTGTGGATGGGTGTGTGTGTGTGTGTGTGAGAGAGAGAGAATAGAGAAGCTTGAATTATGAAACAACATTCTCACCCTTGTCTGCCATTTGTGTGTCTTTATATGTATATGAATGCGAGAACTACTTTGCCAACAAATCATGTCCTTTTAATCACTTGGCCAATTAGTAGCTGTAACATCCTCACATCTCTAAACACTCACACACACACACACACACCTATATACTCAGATCACATGGGACAGTGCTGATCAAACAAACAGATGTGTCCTCCTCCATGATGTCATTTCTTCAGCTCTTTGGAGGGATGACCTTGCCTGACCTCACTCAGTTTATCTACATATGCAGTCGACTCATTTTTTTGACTGCTGAAGGTTTTGTCGAGTAAATAATCTGAAGATTTGTCACAACAGGTAAAGATGCTAAAGATGTGATCATTACTAGCATCTTCCTGTCAGTACATGCATGTTGGAGTCTGTGGATAGAAGGAGGAACTTACAACATTATCTGATGATGAGTTATGTATTTGAGCAGCTGCTGAGAATCCCATGGCCTCAATTCTCATCAGCTAGCTGGTCAATTTTTTATTTTTGTCCCCGTTTCATCTGACTTTTTAGAATGAAATGCGATCAAAAAACAGAGGACCAGCTGTTTGTTTTGTACAAAATGTTTTAGTTTTTGCAAGAGTTTAATAATTAACTAAAGGCAACGCTGGCTCCCATCTAGAGTCTCGCTGTATTTTTGAGCGTCTTCATATTCTTTCTTCTTCATCAGTGGTTCTGCAGGTTCTTTGGGTTTGTATAGTTTTAGCTCATTTTGTTGTTGTTTGATGAGTCAGTTCATCTTGACCTATGAATGTTTTGAGGCATCAAAAGGCTCTTTGTTACCAGAGGTCTGTCTCTAAAACACAATTTGTTTTCATCTGGATGTGTGTTAAGTTTTTACTCATTATCTTCTATTGTAGCAGATATACAGTATTTGTCCTGGTGTTTTTTCTCTTTGTACGGTTCTTTCCTCCTACCCATAAATGTCTCAGACTTACTGCCCCCCCTCGTCTGGTTCTGCTGGATATCTTCCATAAAAGGGGACTTCTTATTCTGCCACTGCTCCAGAAATGCATGCAGGGCAGGAGATTGACTTGAGGAGAATGTTTTCTTATGATACAACCTGGGTTTTCTAGGTTAAATTATTAACTATACCTACTCACGACTGAGAAACCAGAACTGATTTTTAACCAGGTTGACTTTAGATCATGTGTTTTTATTATAAATTACCCTGACATGGTTTATGTCTGAACCTGTGTTTTGTTACCCTTACCTATAAAATGTTAATCTTTCTATTTCTGTTTTGTCTTCATATTTTTCATCTTATCAATAACTGATATCAGGATGTTATTTATCCAGGTCATCTCACCCAGCTGCTGTCTCGTATGGATGTTGGCTAAGAAACAAAAAACAACATCTACATTGGCTTGGTTGTTTTATTTCATGCTTTATGATCCCTTTTTTAACTCCAGCTGCCAACGATCATGAATCTACAGTTGCACATTAGAAACAAATTTATACTTCCACAAAATGTCGATTTTTATTATTTTAATTCATTTTTACCATGCTGTACACGTTTTGTGTTCATCTCATATTTTTTTCTTAACCTTTAATTGTTTTTTCTCAATCTGATTCATTCCGTTTTGCTCTGTCTGGCTGCCTTTGTGTCGCTCCTTCTCCCATCTTTATCAATCCATCTGTCAGCGGCTCAGATCCCACCACCACCCTGCTCTTTTCTTCCAAGCCCTCTCTGATGTGTTGCTGTGCTGTTACCATAGAGATGTGTAACTCAGGACACTGTGCATACCGTCTTGTGTCTGAGGGTGTGTGTTGAGACAACCACACGATAATGTGTTAGAATGTGAAGATAAAATGGCAATTGCATATGTGAGAGTGAAGTAAAATACGTTAATCTTGTTTGGCTGGTAGTGAGAGGAGCTGGCCGGGAAAGCAAGGGCCAAGAAGGAAGAAAATACTATTGAACATGGGCACTGAAAATGGAGGAGAGGGGGATAAAGGCAGAGAAAAGAAATGCTTAAAGTCGACTTGATCAAATAATATCACAAGACTTCTCAGAGCCATTAGATGAGCTTTCTTGGAAGATAAAAAAGAAAGACAAGGTGAGATGTGGAGAAGGTTAAAGCACTGAACAGGCCCAGTGTGTAGGTGTATCAGCGCAGCCCTGGTTGTTGCCTGGTGACGGCTGCTGGGCAAAGTCTCAGCGCTCTTATTGGAGGAGAATCTGGTGTGACTCAGCCATTCCTCTGTCAAAAACAGCAGAGGTGTGGAAAAAAACCTGAATCTTAAATAAGAGAGACTTGGTGATGGGGGAATTGCTTCAAGAAAAATCTGATAATAAAAGGGCGGGGCAGGTGGAACAGTGGACAAATGTCTACTTCCCCACCTGCAAACAAAACAAATAAAATAACTAAAATTAAAAAACAAATCAAAGAATCTAAACTGTATTTATTAATTAAACATAAAAAGGGAATTGCTTTTCATCCTTTGTGGTGCAGCGATCATCAAATTCCTGAGTCGCCGCTGCTGAGGATAAAAACAATGGCTCACATGCTTTTGGATTGAAGATGTTAAACCGAGTAAACATGAGAATCAGTTACCTGTCGCAAAGCTAAAGTCCAAAACTGTGCATATTTATGTGTAAATGCAGTTACATACCGTAAACCAGTTATAAAATATGCAGCGGTGTTTAAACATCAACCTCATAACAAAACTGTTCTATAATAAAATAGATTTCGGTTCTTACTGCACACACTGCCCTGCTTTCCATTTTAATATAAAGTGACTATTAGAGAGACTTTCCAAAGGTTTTCCCATAATGCATCCCTTCTCAAGCATGTGATCACATCTGAAATCTTCCTATGAAATTCTCTTCACTCAATAATGGTGTTGTGATGCTGTTGTTAGCAAATGCTTCAAATGTATTTTATTTCTCACTTTTTTTGCTCTTCTTATTAGGAATGATTCTGATCCGATTCTTTGTGCTTTTAAATTCTGCGACTGGAGCCGACACAAACCACACGCTCAAGGTCTGCCCGTCGATATACGAGTCAAACGATGGGGGCTATGACTACTTCCTCTGGTGAGTCAGGGGCATGACAGAGGTCGACTGACTTCTGCCTCCCATTTTAAATCCCATTTGAAAGTGCTAGAATCAAAGGCACTCCTGTTATTTTCTGATTGAATTATGATGAAGTTTCAGGCACATCAGAAGCACATGGTCATGTAGTACAGCAGGTTTGAATGATTTCTGAAAAGGTCATGTGGAGACACTCAGGAGAAACTTAAGTTTTTATGGCACTGCAGTCTAGCCAGCAACTAATTAACAGATGGATGCTAATGCTAACTTGTGTTTAAATGCTTCAAAGAAGGGAAGACATGACTGTAAAACTAGGAAGGCTTAAAATGTGCCCAACATGTAAAAGTTTCAATCTGACATCAGTGGGGGAAATTATAAGGAGTTTTCATTTGTCAAAATAAAAAAATTGCCTTCTACACAGGAAGGGTTTGAGGCGTTCGAACTTCCTGGTGTACAGGTTTTGTTTTCACTCAAATTTACCATTTTAGCAACTGAATTTTAATAACAAGCTACATACCAGTAAAAATGGGACAAAGCTTCTCCCAGCAGGTGATGCCGCCCTCGGAGGTGAACTGACCAAGGGCAACCTCCAGAAAGAAGACTGGCAGACCTCCGCCAAACAGGAAAATGAAGTAGGGGATGAGAAACGCACCTGGAAATGGGAGACGAAACAAAACCCAAAGAGATAAAGTAAAAGAAAAGTAGTTAACAAAATGATTTTTCAAACCATTTGATGCTTACCTCCACCATTCTTATAGCAGAGGTAAGGGAAACGCCAAACATTCCCTAAACCTACAAATCCGCCGGCCACAGACAGGACAAAGTCCAACTTGCTGGCCCACTTCTCCCGCTGGGGGTGTTTGCCCTCCGCCTCGTCTTCAGGCCGAGTGCCCGGGCTTTTTCCAGGAGACGGCTTCAAAGTGTCCTTATGGAAGTCTTTCAGACACTGAAGTTTCTCTTTTTGTGCCATTCTGTGGATAGAAAATGCAGAAATGTACGCATAACTTCATATTAAAATCATTTTAAAAAATTGGTAGAGAAAACATTATTCAGGAAATGTTGCTTAAATATTTATCCAAGTAACATTACATAAACACTCTGGATGCCCAGAGTGTCACAAACTGCGATGGACTGCAAAATCAATCCACACAACCTGATAAATTACCAGCAGAGAAACTCAAATCTAAGAGTTTCTCTGCTGTTTGGTGTCTTTGTGACAGACAACTGATTAAAATAACCTGGAGAAAAAACTGGAATTGAATCGTTTAAAAAAACGAGTTATATTTTCAAAAAGCCTGGATGACAGTTGTTTTATTATTATTTTACTCTTTATACCACCACTCAGCAGCTACAGATAAATATCTGTGGAGAAGTTATGCTGCTCGACTTCATCGTCTGTTTTGGAAACACGCAACATGTGAAGCAGGTGCAGACCAACTTGTAACAATGTCATTAGCTAACCACAAATCCACATTCTATCACTGACACCGTTCTTCATGCAAATTTAATAAGACTTCATTTGTAATATATATTGACTGTCATTTCTGTTTGTTTAAATATGCCAGAATTGATCTTTTGCTAATTATACTTTAGTGTAAGGTTAAAAGTTAAACAGTTACCAGAGAGATATTTTTACCAATGAGAAGAAACCTAAACTTATTGAACCACTTTACTTCCTCCTTCTGTACTTCCTCATTTGCTCTGAGAAAAATGTAGAAACAGAAGAACAATGTAATCATGATCAGCAACCACAGCTGTAAATTTCCACCCAATGATGACAGCGAAGGAGAAAAAGAAAGTCAGGAAAGAGACACATACTTAACAGTCAGCACATGTCTCCAACTGTGGGAAATGTCACATCCTTATCTTTATTCATCGACCCAACTGCTGCTGCACGCTCACCTTTACTATCCATTTCTCATTCATTCTCTAGATCTGACTAAATGATAAGACCACATTTCAGAGAAAACCCCAACAGCTTTGTACTATTTGTGTTTAAAAATGCTCATTTGTACATGATGCATGAAACTGGTGAATATTTTGAATAGATTAAACCCTACAGACTCTTTTCAAACTTATTTTGTCACAGTTGAATGTCGCCCTTTGATTGGACCACGTGCGCCCAGGCACGTGTTAAACACTTCCTGCTTTAAGAAGTACTACCTCCATTATGTTTGAGGCAAACCAATACTGGTAAACCAATTTATGCAGTTTAAGAATTGCATAAATTGCAATTTTTGCATTTGGACAAAACAAATTCTGTAATATTTAACACAGTTCTGTGAAAACATCACATTTCCATTAAGTTACAACTGATTCCAGTTGTAATTTAAAGTATCTAAGCTTTAAGTCAAACCAGAACAGAATTATTTCACACTGTTGACACGCTTATGAAATGATTTATGAATTGCTAAATCCTCAGTTTGTTTTAGTATTTTTGTAGTATTTTAATCTTAGAACAATGAAGACAGCATCTTCATTTTTAATGCAACCTCAAAGCAAAAGGGACATTTCACATCATTTTAAAGGATTCTGAACTGTAATTTACCTTCTGTAGTTTAAAGTCTAACAAATTAAAACTAAACTGGACGATTCTCTGATTAACAGTGGTTTACTAATCAATTAATGTTTCATTCATTTACTCCTGTTTTACAGGTCACCACAAGCCCAGTTAACAACCATTTGCCAATTTAGCATCTTTTCAGACTAAATCAGACCAGATTTTTACGGATCATTCTGTAAAATGCCGGTTCTGCGGTTCCTGTGCTGAAGATTCAACCAGCTCTTATTTTACTTGGACTGTTCTTTATCATGGCGCTCAGCTGAGAGCTCAGGTCATTCACCAGGACCAGGATATTAATTGCCCTCTGCTCTGTGTTTGGGGTTTTTCTTAGATCAAACTGGACCAAGAGTCTGGATTTGATTAGGACCGTTTCAGAACCCAGCCACAAACACTTATTTCTCAGCCAGATGACTTGCATAACTCACTCTCCTATTTTAAGAGCATGTACCTTTTCAGTGAACTGGCCACCGATTGCGTCCACTCATCCATCACCAGCTTCCCCTCCCCCACTCTGCCCCACATTGAATGCATTCATCTGCCTTCTCTTCCCATTTCTCATGATGTTGTTTTCATGACATGTCACTTTTGTGCATTTTGTTTCATTGTTGCAAATGGACCATTTAGGATTTTAAACTAATTGGGCTTACAGGCTGTTATTCCAGTCTTCAGTGAGACAGATGTGCAAATTTGGAGCCAAAGGAAAAAAAAAAAAAAGTGACATTTTGGAGAAAATGAGCCAAACTAATTCACCAGATGGACACAGAAATGTCAAGGATTCTTCCACTGGATCGCTCTGAAATCAGCTCACTTTGCATCCCCACTTTCTGCAGCTTCAGTCTGCAGTCTGAAGCACCACAAACTTAGCCTTGTTTCATAAAATATTCATTTTACAGCAACTGAAAGTGTAACAGGAAAAAAAGGAAATTACAGAGATAATCCTGTGAATCAGACAGAACTGGGTAATAGTAAAGGAATGCAAGAATTTCTGGGGGAGGGGCATTTCTGCTTCAGCTGCTAGGAAGCACAAAAGGTGACATGTTGAATGGAGAATGACAAAATGATATTAATTTGACTGAAAAATGAGAGCAGCCTTTTGTCAAATGTAATTTGAATGCATCATGCTGTAAATGATTAAGCAAGTATTAAAAAAAACACTAACAGGAAGTAATGCCATAACATCACTGACTTTTAGTCAGCTCACATCATGGTAGTCTGGGAAAGGTGGCATGGAAACACGGCACATCGTTTAAAGATTGCAGGTTGATATGCTTTGCATAAGTCATGCAAATAAACTTTAAACGGAGGGAAATGATCTGGTCGGCATGCAGGGGAAGATTAACTGCATGCAGTAATCTTCAGAGTTTAAGAATATGGTTGTGCTGACTAACATAAACTACGAACAGAAAACTCTCTGACATAATGTTAAATTCTAAAATAAAACTTTTTATCTAAAATGTTTGAATTTGGTTTCTTAAAACTGAATGTTTTTCTTTAACTACACCACTGACTCCTCCAAAAAGTGGAGCAGTTTGAACTTTCTGCTCCCTGTGAACATGTTCCGCTCCTACATATAATGGAAAAAGATTAAAAATAGACTTTAAAACATGTCTTAGCAGATCATATCATAATAATGTGTTTTGGAAACTAATTTTAAGGCTGGTACAAAATTATTCATCATTTTAAAAAAACATTTCCGGCAACCAATGATGAAATATTTTTGCTCTTTAGCTGCTAAGTCTTGTGGTGAATGTTGAAGTTGATGTGCTAAATGCATCCCATAGCTGAGGACAAAGTGGCATTATTGCAAGTACAATGATGCAATCATAGATAATAATAGTTTATCTTTTCATTTTCTAATAATCCACTAGAAAGAAAACTACACAGGGTGGAAATGATGCATCTTGTTTTTTCCCCCCCTTTTGCTGTGATGTTTTCGACAGAGTGTCAAATTCAGCACAAGACCAAATGAAAGCATCCTGTGTCTGATTCTGGCATTGTAGTTTTGTTTGGGGGGCAATTAAAAGTGGATACTCGGTTCAAAAAGGAACCAAGAACAAATATCGAATGATCAATAGTCAAAATCATAAGCCGTGATAATTTGCCAAAAGACATATTCCAAATATTTGTGAATTTAGTTGTGCTGCTGTTTTTGTTATGGCAACAAGATGAAAGATTCCCTCAGTGAATATGCCGTAAGACACTTAGAACTTTATGTAGCGGGATGATAATAATAATAAAAAAAAGTATTCACATAAAAATAAAACATTCAATTCTGTCCGTTTCACTCATAAATTTAAATGCAATTAAGATGGTCTAATCAAAGCCCAAACCAGGAAGTAAATGATGGTGGTGAGCTATACTACAAAAATATTTATTTAAATTTCAAACTATACATTTTCCTTATGAGAATAAATTACAATCAACTAATTTATTGATTAAAGACAAAAACTGAATACATGCAAGTATCAGCCACAAGGGGGTGCTGGTTCGTCGGACTCACCATGTCACCATTGTTTGCCCTCCATCATGCTCAGGAATGACAACATGAAAGTAACCGATATTAGTTCTAATAACATTATGCTGAGTTTTAATTGGCATCTTTACTGCCAAGTAAAACATCATATTTCAAAGCTCAAAACACGCAGATAGAATCATACAAGACTAATGGGGCAGCTCTAATTTGAGAGCCGGAGTGGGTCAGTGGTTCATGTCAGTTAATATGTACAGCAGCAGTCAAGAGGGAGCCTAATGTGAAGCGAAGGACGCAGGGGGATAAAAGGTTCAAGAACAGATGATGCAAATTAACTCGGTGGCGTTTCTCTTCATGGGGTCGGTGTAAATTCACAGAGTCGCTCTCAGTTGTCTTTTAAAGAGACAAGAACGGAGTCACATTTATAGCTTAAGATTTCACTAACACACCCTCTTTCCACAAACCTCAGGTTACACACTTAATGAATCATTTAACAGCAAACAAGTCCTTCATTAATACAGAAGCTTTCAGCTCCGGTTTGGCAAACAGGAATACTCAGAGGCTACAAAACCTCTATATGTTTCCTCATGGTCAATTTAGCCCAGACTCATTAGATTTCAATCTTTAAACACATTTTTTTCTTGAAAGAATCAACAATGACCAAAACCCAAAGGATTCTAGGATCCCTGTAGTGTCTTTAATCATGAGACATTAAGGAATATCAGAGGGTTGTTTGTATCTCTACTGAGGATTGGAATATATTCATGATTTGTGACATTCTTCAGATGAGATCCAGGGTTAAAGCAAGGAGATTAACAGTTAAATGAAAAACTGAAAACATTAATCAGTGTGACGCTCAGAGCATCTCATCCTGAGTGTCGCATAGAAGTGTGACAAATAATCCAAATCAATGAATAAATTAAAACCCTCCCTTAACGCGTTTGTGAGTCGATTATAACAAACTTAATACCATTTTATCAACCAAGTTCTGAAACAAGATGTCGTCAAAAGACTGGAGATTAACAAACCAACTTCAACAACCTGAGTCTGTCTGTCTGTCTGTCTGTCTGTCTGTCTGTCTGTCTGTCTGTCTGTCTGTCTGCCTGTCTGTCTGTCTGTCTGTCTGTCTGCCTGTCTGTCTGTCTGTCTGTCTGTCTGTCAGCCTGTCTGTCTGTCGCTTTATCACAGTTTCCCATCAGTTTGCTGATTTAGCGGCTTTCTGTCATTCTGGGAAACAGAACTCAAAGGAAAGTCCTTCGCAGTTTTGAAATACCAGAAGCTGACAAACGGATACTTGCGACAAGCATCATTTAGCAGTTTGCGTTAGTTTAGCTTTGAAGCACTCAAAATGTCCAAACTGATCCTAAAATGGAAACCAACTTCATGGGTTCTGATACCAACACGCAGACAGAACCTGTCAGTGAGGCGCTTCTGTTTCCCTCCATCACGTTCAGGCGTCAGGAAACAACCAGCAAAGTGAAAATAAACCCGAGTCTACTTTTTTAAAGTCGTTTCAAACATGGGAGGCTCAAATACTCAGTTTAATATAAGGAATAAACGCGACGCTGTGCGCAGAGAATGGAGTCTGTAGCGTTTAAATGAAAAATTATGTGACAAAAAGAGGAAATTAAAGAAAGCAGGAAGAGAGACAAAAGGTGGAGAGCAGGCGGTGAGGAGGGAGGCAGCGCTCGGTGCTCAGCGCGGCGGAGGAGCATCTCCGCCTCCTGAGCGCAGTGAGCGCAGTGAGCGCCTCGCTTCCCCTTTTCACAACGGAACTAAAACACAGCAGCCCGACCGAGCAGCACCGTTTCGATCTGGGTTCGGATGTAAAGCGAGTCCAGATTAGAAAAAACGCGGCTGATAATTAACTTCATCTTTCCCAACAGATAAATATAGGCAGATTTTCAAAACAAAAGTTCGCAGCGTTTAATGCAGAAATGAGGGGAAATATAAATCCACCGGTAAAACCTTCTTAAGCGCACGAAGCATTTCCAGAGAGCGAGAAAATGAGATAGAGAGAGAGACAGAGACAGTCAGAGACAGAGACAGTCAGAGACAGAGACAGTCAGAGAGAGAGACAGAAAGAGAGAGAGAGACAGTCAGAGAGAGAGACAGATCTCTCCACGCTTGACAAAGAAACATTCCCGCATCCACGCAGCTCCCGCACAAACACAACTAAACTGTGAAACTGCACAGCACTGAGTTTATCTTTTACTGCTGCAGATAAACTTTTCCTGTTTTTCATCTTCTTAGTTTGCAAAGAAACAATTTTTCATTCATACACAAAAGAGTTGGAAATGCGTTTAAATTTAACACAAATCAAAAGAAAAAAATCCCTGAAAAACGCAGAAAAGCATCATGGTCATCCAACTCAGTTTCATTTTAAATGAGTGTAACACGGATGAATGTTTTTTTTTTCTTTACCTGCTATGATGATGTGATGTTTTCTGTTATTTTGTCCTTTTATGTCCTTTGCGCTCGGTCCCTTGTCCGGTTAGTCTTGTCCGTGTCCTCCCGTGTCCGTGAGAGCGACTGAAGTGTGGACGCGTCTGAAGCTTATATTTTAGCCTATTTATAAGCTTCTCTTTCTGACCTTTGTCTCTTAAAACCGGGGGACCAGAGACATCAGCGGCAGTGGAAAATCACCGGCCTGCCTCCTCTGAGCAACAGGAAAGCGGTGATAGTGATGCGTTCACGGACAGTGTCAGCCTCAGACATTTTCCAAAGTGCGCACTTACCAGAATGAGGGAAGCCACAGTTAACTGCGCTGAATATCAACGTGCAATATTTCTTTTAAAAAGTCACCACCGAATCAACACAATCAAACCTTTTAAATAAAATGAAACATAGTTTTATGAGAAATGTGCAACATATTCCAGCGTTGTCCTGGTTTAAAATGAAACCTGTTGCTCCTCTTCTCTCCATCATGTAACATCAAACCGTGATCTGTTTGTTGCGGTTAATTGTGTAATAAAACTTTTCCAGGCGGTTTTAAATAAATCTTCGTCCACAAATTTTGAACCCACATTGCTAATAATGCATTTTACGATCGGTTCCTCAACGCAACATTAAAGATGTTTAAAGGAACAGTCCCTCACCCCAACAACAAATACAAGGTAAAAATACAATTTATTTATTTCAAATTGATTTCACAATTAAGCTGTTTGATGAAATGCATAGAATATAAATATATTTTTTTTTGTGTTTGTTTATTGTCAACAAAATAAAAATAAAACCCAACATAAATCACCATTCAGACAGTGTGCTCATTTTCTCACTGTTTTTATCACTTAATTCAAGATTTCATCCATCCATTCAGTATCTACAAGATCTCAGTACGTCTTTTGTTTCTTTTTTAGTTATCTTGTTTTGGCAGCTAATAGAGTCAGTAGGTCGGCCCATTTTCATGCTCCAGAAGTGCAAAGTGTCAATAAATATTATTATACTGAGCAGGCTGCAAAATATATGAGAAGATAGATTGGAAAAAACAAAAATGGTTTGGGAATCTGAAACTGCAGCACAGTGGGGAGACACTGACTCTACAAGCAATGGGATTGAAGAGTTTGGACTAAATTGCTGGTTTGAGTAACTTTGAGAAAGAGATCCATTGTCAGATTTAGAAAAATACAAATTTACAAAAAAAATTTGCTTCAGGAGGAAAAAACTTGGATTTTAACTAATGTGTTGTTACACTTACTCAAGAGTTTGGCACAATTTTCCTACCAAGTCAAAGCTGGACAGTAAGGACAAAGATCGAGGTTTCTGTTTTAACAATATTTGGAATTACACATTCTATTCCACAGTTTTGCAGTTTAAATTAATCAACCAGGTGGTTGATTAAGCTACTTGCTTAAGGTGAATAATTTTTTTCTTCTGAACCATTTCTCCAAACGGTAGTGGGAAGTTTCACTTTTCAACACCAGTTCCCAGTTTGTACAAAAAATAACTGAAAGGTCTGGCAGTGTAGGAGTTTTGTACCAATGGAGGTTTTGAATAACAAATGTGTGTATACCCATGCCATGAGTTTTTAATCAGTAAAGGGACAGGAAGTGTGTTGCCGAGAGCGTTAACCTCTGTCCTTAAAACTCCTCGACCACCGTGCTTATCTCCAGCCCTTGACTGGAACGTCACTGTCACTTTTTTCAACCCCTATCTTACAACTTTGTTTATTCTGGCTGCACAGAATCACTAAGACTAACTTTCTGTCTGGTGTTTTTCAGAGCTGCTAAAAGAGAAGGTCATGCAAACAACTGATTTTATGTTTATTCTGAGGACCAGACTGAAGTGTTCAAGAGATGAAAGATACAGTCTCTCTTTCTTCTATGTAAAATGCTCAAAAATAAAGCTGATCAAACAAAACATTTTATACAGTAATAAAAAGAACAACAAAAAACTAATATGGTGAGTTTTTAAGATGATACTGTTGATATGAAAGTTCATGCCACAATAATCTACTGTGAGTTTTTGTGGGTTTTTGAGAGCAGAGTAACATTTGCTATTACAGACCCAACCTTTCCTCAGTTCTTCATTAGACAGATGTAACTTTTCTAATGAGTAAAACATTATTTTTTCTTCTTATCTGGAATTAAATCATTTTCTTTCCATCTGTTGTTATTCAGCCTAACCTTTCTTTTAAAGGGGGTTGCTAATGTTTTACACATAACTGAAACCCCCATCCTTTTTTATGAAGTTTTAAATTATTCAAACATAAACATTACACATAGTATACTTGTTGATTGCCCAAACAGTTTACGAGATCACAAATTCAAGATATGCTAAACTTTATTTATACTTAAAATAATTGAAATGATTGTGAAATTTTATTGTTTTTTATTATTATTACTATTATTTTAGTGCCGACTGTTTTGCCCTTGTGGTGGCATCAGGAGTCTAGTGTGTTATGTTGGAGCAGCAGCTTATCTAAGCCGAAAGGAAGCAGTTAGATAAGCTTCTGTCCTCAGACGCCCCCTAGACCAGAGGAAACGTCTCCGACCCAGGCCAGGTGGTGGGACACAGAAGAAATCTTCTACCCAATGCATGATGCTGTTGCTGAATAGAAAAGTTCCTGCAGTGACAGACTGCTGTATCCTGCGTGCACAAAGGAGCATCGCCATATGTCCTTCCTCCCAGCAGCTGTCAGACTAACCATCACTGCTCCCAACAGACCCAAGTTTTTTACATCCCTGCTGTTATTTGCACAGTTTTTTTTGTAGTCTGTTCCTTTTCAGAAACACATATACTTGCATTTCTTTTACATTTTTAAATGATCTAACTCAGTTAGTCGTTTTTTCTCTCCTTTTCCTTTCAGGTTTGCCACAGTGAGTCATCTGTCTCCATTTCATCATATCCTCTGCATCCTCTAACTAACTTTGTGTTCTCTTTCACCACATCCATAAATTCCTACTGAGTCCCAAAAACGGATTCAGTAGGAATCCCTTTACTGATACATTGATGGTATCAGTAGAAGGATGCGGAGGCCCAGTGTCTCGGGCCTCCGCATCCTTCAACTGATACCATCAATGTCTCTCGAGTGAAGAAGTCCAAACCATCTCAGTTTGGCCTCTGACTTTATCTCCAAAACATCTGACATGAGCTGTTCCTCTGATGTAGTCATTACTGATCATTTCCATCCTCAAAAGAACCTCAACATCTCCAGCTCTGTTACTTCCAGCTCTGCCTGCTGTCTCTTCCTCATTGGCTTTGTCTCTACATCATGGTTACTCCCACCACCATCTTCTCCATCAGCACTCTTAAATATTGCTTGATATGAAATTGTACTGCTGCTAACAAAGCCTAGCATCCACCTTTCTTTCCACACATTTATTTCTTGACTCATTAGTTTCAATTTGTTGTAGTTTCCAAAGTTCTGTACAACACTTTTGTTCTGACTAATCTTAACTACTTCCTGATCCACAACAGTCACCTCTTCAACTCTACATTCTCATTTTCCTCATTCATCAGCTCTTCAAAGTACTTTTTTCATCTTCTCATCACACACTTGGCACCTCTCATTACATCCCTGCTTTTAATCACCTACCCTGTGGCACATCCTTCCCATGTCTGTCTCTGCATCACCAACCTGTACAAACCTGTAGAAACATATTTATAACCATTGAACTTTTCAGTGTTTTAATGTTAAAATACAAACACATTTGTTCTCTATTGGGACTTGATAACAGAAACATGCTAAAATACATAATAATGTATGTATTATTATATGTTATTATGTATAATAATGTATTATAATTGTTTTCATTTGTATTTTCTGAAAACAAATGACGTCGTCGTACATCATTTGTTTGACCTTTGCCACTCGTACCTTCGCCGTACGCAGCAGGTCCCTGAACTCCTGTGTCTCCACAGTCCGGTTAGTGTCTCACTTCTTTTCAGCTAATGTTTTTCTCTTTATTGTTATGTTATTCTCATTCCACTACGAAATCTTCTTATGTACTTTGCTCCTTTGGATGAGACACCAAATATGCCCCTACCTCTCTACCTAATCACATTAGCTGTAGCTGTCCAGTCATCTGGGAGAACCTGCTGTCCTAACTCTTCCCTGAAAAAAACACAACACTTCAGTTTTCATCCTACAGATCACTATGCTGGGTAAATACACTGGCCTACTACTAACCTCCTTCAGATTACAACCTCTACATAAGATGTAGTCCACCTGTGTGCTTCTACCTCCACTCTTACAAGTCACTCTATGTTCACACTTGTTCTGGAAGAAAGTATTTACAACAGCCATTTCTACCCTTTTTGTAAAGTCTGCCACCATCTGTCCCTCATCATTCCTATCCTGGATACGAAACCTGTTCCCTTCACCAACACATCCACTAAAATCTGCAGCAGTCACCGTTCTCTGAACTCTAGGAATACTGACTTCTAACTCACATCTTACCTGTGGGGCAAATCCACAAACTACACTGATCATCATACCTTCAGTTTATTTTGAGCTCCAGACTCGTCAGATCGATCACTTCTACAACAATCTATTTCCTTTTATTTAGCTCCATATTTTGTAATGTAAATATCTGAACATGCAGCTTTAGGCACAGCATGCACTTTATTTGCTTTTACTGCCATCTATTTACCAGACCATGACTTGGCATGTTCTGTGCACATGTTTTATCAGTTCAGAGCAAACGTTCGGTGCCCATGTGTTGGCGTAGTTAAGCAGGAGTTTCACCGTTTCACTGGCAAGTCAAAGCTGGATGGTTAAGATAGAGATTTAGGTTTTGGTTTTACTTGCTCTGAGAAATTGCAGAAATAGTGTTGCTTATTCCATGTTGATGTTTTTGGACCGTTTCCTGTCAAACAGAAATTCACCCAGATCTCATTCGACGTGGAACGATGAACTTAATGACCCCAAACACACACAAACACACACATTTCTACAATGAAACATCAGAGAAGTTTAACTAACTCTAAATAATTCTTACCTCACAAACTGTTGAGGTAGATCAAAACATTAAGAGTAATTTTTTTCAGTGTTGAAGTCATATTTTAGGAGCTTTTGGTGAATCTGTCTTACTTGCGTTAGACCACAGACTAACCCAGCTCTGCACTCTTACTTATGGCTGAGTATTTACCTCAGCAGACCTCATTCAGACATATTTTTATGTCTTTGTCACATTTTGTTCCTCTCGCTTCAACTTTGACTTGTGTAAAATGTTATGATTATCCACTAAAATATTTTGACTTCTTACTGTATCTTGTTTGGGTGTCATACTTACAGTACACTTGCTATCCCTGTACAGTCATCTGATTTATTCCCAGCTCTCAGTGGAAAATTAGGAGAGGATATCTGGTTTTAAATAAATGAAACTGATGTTTTGATGCCACAGTATTAGAGAAGACAAGTTGTTTTCGGAGACTGTAAATCCTTTCAGTTCTCTTCTTATTTGTGGATTTCAGCCTGACCTTGAACACCAGACGCTCACCCAGCTCACAGGGTTTCTGACTGACATTCAGGAACCACCAGAACCTCCAGAGTTCTGTTCTCTGCCCACTCCTCTTCTCTCTGTACACAGACGACAGACTGTAAGCAGGACCGGTCCAAACTACAGCAAACAATTTAGGTCAACAGAGAAGAGAGGATCTTCCCTTCCCTCCATCCTGGACTGCAGGTCCAGGGTCAGGCGCTAATGTCTCTGCAGACCCCACACATCCTGGACACACACTGTTTAGGCTTTTACTTTCAGACCAGCCACCACACAGACAGGTTCTTCCCCTCTGACAGGGTCCAGATCTGCACCATGAATATTTGCATTAATTCAGCCTTTTCTTCCTCTTCTGTATGTATACAGAATTTTAAAGATTACACACACACATATATATTTGTATTTAAAATGTTTTTTTTGTTGTTGTTTTTGCTAACTTGTTATATTCACCTTGCCATCAGTTTTCTGTGGTCCCCCAGAAAACCTAAGCAGTATTTTTGCTGTATTTCACAGTAACAACAGTGTATTTTTATGGTGAAACTTCACCAGATTTTTTAATCACGGTTGGGTCCCTAAATTGCTCCAAATATCTATTCCAGATGTTTTGAGGCTTGTCTCTGTGTTGTTTGGTGTACTGGAAGCTGGCTGGTTTGTGGTATTGGCGCAGTAACCTCTATTTTTTTGGTGACTTGACCATACAGCCAGTTTTTCTTTAAGTGCCTTGTTTTGTGAATTCTGAAACAGCCACACTGTTTTTTATCCAGAAACCTGAACATCAGCTGAAGTCATTTGTAGGTTTTGTTTGGAATCCAAACAATTTTCTTCTTCTTTTATGTATTTTTGGGGAGAGGGCGGGGGGTAGTGACTGTCTACCTGACTGTGTCTTGGTTTCAATGCAATTTCTCCTTTTTAATCTCCTACTTATGGTTTGGACACTGCTTTTTAGTATTCTTGCCTTTGATGGCTTTTTATGTGCTTTTCCATTTTAAAAATGTTCCAATACTTTCTACCACAAATTCTTCAATAATCATTTTGCCTTCCAAATGTCTCTGAATCCAGTAATGTCAGTGCAGAACTGGGTAAAACATAAAAAGGTCTTTCAGGAGACCAGAAACTCACTGACATTTTATACACACATGCACACGCCCACATGCACACACACACACACACACATGCACCCCTCCATGCAACACGCGCACCCACGCCTACACGCCCCCACACACCACACACACAGTAATAACAAACAAACAGATGGAAGGTGAGGATGGATGTTTTGTAGTGATTTAAAACCTCTGTTTTTATGGAATCTATAAAAATATCTCCATTTTATGTAAAGTTTTGATTTTGTTATTTTCTGCTGTCACTGTGATTCATAAAGGTAATAAATGACTCAACCTAAGAAATAACAATGAGTAAAGAGAAAGTTTCATTTTATCATTCAAAATTTCTGAAAAATGACCAAAAGATCCATAACTCTCTCAGGCTTTGTACAAGTTGTTTGTTAATGAGCCCAAAATGGAAGAAGGAAGTGATAAAGTAGGAATGTGTGGGTATAAATTGACTTATCCGTTTTACATTATTGTGTTGCTGGAAGTTGTTAATCTGTGTTGCTCTGATCCTGATTCCTGGTTTAAGGTTTGCATAACTAAAGACATTCTTTAAAAGAAACTTTGTTGCTGTGGGTTTGGAGGATATTCATGTGTTTGTAGTCATGTCATATTTTCAGTGGTCAGCAGAACCTGTTCTGAAACTGTTTGCTTCTGATCTTAACTGCATTTTGTGACGATATATCAGACTTAGAGTTAAGAAACACATAACTGAAGGCATCTCTTCCAAACCTGCTGTTTGTGTCTGGTGAGCTTTACATTAGTCAGGTGCTGTGATGCAAATTGTGGCTTATCGTTGTACCATCACCAATCTGGATGCAAACCTTCCTGCTGCTGCGGAGGCTCAGTCTTTCACTTCCTTTGACTTAAGGCAAATCAGGATGAAATGAGGTTGGAAAAACATATTGGAGAAACTTGAAACAACCATGTGACTGCAGTCAACTTTCACTGGTATGCAAAGGCAATCTACCACATATATATTTTTATTAAAATTTACAATTGGAACATATTTTAATAGAACTCAGAAGCATGAATTGATACCATGCATTATTATTATTATTATTATTGTTTAATAAAAGAGTTTTTAGTTGAAGTTTGTACATTTTCTCAATGGACAGCTGTGTTGGTTTTATGCTTATAACTCTCAACTGGATTTTTGCACATGCAATCAGTCATGTCAACGTAAAAATGTGAAATTTAAGAATCTGAATGGTAGTGGTTTTAAATGCACATTTTTAGAAAGTTCAAACATTTAAACTTCCCCACAACAAAGGACAGTAAATACATGTAATGACAATATGTTATATTTACGTAAGAAAAATATTTGCTTGCATTTTTTAAAGAACTGGACGGTTTAGGTCAGATTTAATTTGGATTTGAAATAAAAAGTATAAACAGCAAGTTAAGACAATACACTACTTTTTAAAAGGAGACAAAAAAACAAAAAGCCTGAGTCAAATCTCAAATGTTGTCTCAAGTGATAAAATATGTGACCTTACACAACTGACCTGGTGATATCCTGAATTTAGCTCTGCTGGCAGCCCAGTATGTGATACAGTTCGATTAGCATGTAAAGTGAATAACTAAAGACTGATGGTCCAGGAAGAATTTTAATTCTAGGTATAAATGGATGTTGTGAATGTCAGGATGAATGTCAATGGTTGGTGTACAAGACGCTCTGGAGAAACAATGTTGCAGGTCATTTATGAAGAAAGGTTTGGAAACCTTCATAAATCCAGTTTTGTTCTGCTACATCAGAACAAAGCGCATAACATCTGGACAGACGCCTGTGAAGAGGTTTGTCATGACGAAAAACTAAACGCAGCACAAACACCTGAAGTTACGGGAGCTGATTTGGACTCCTGGAAACGTTGTGCTTGCTGCATCAAGCATGGACTCCTCTGAACAGCAACAAATTCTCAAATGAGACATTTCATGTCATATTACGCTCCGAGTTGGAAAAACATGATCACACAACACGGAACCCAATTTGTCTAGAAATACAACCAGAACCTGAATATTGCAATGAAGAAAAACAAAAAACTAGCCCTCTTTGCTCTAGATCAAATTCTTGCTGCCAATACACAGTATATGCTTCATAAAGTTCTAATAATCTCAGAACTTTATTACATTACAGCTTTTAACATAATTTTAAAATTTATTAGGCATTTGAACCAACATCAAAATACCACATAACATTGACAGCATGTGAATAAAACTCAGAGTTTTGGGGTTGGATTGTTAGATTGTTGGATTGTTTTCCTGCTGGGAAACTAAAAGGTCTGTCCTAAACAAAAGATCGGTTCTGCCACAACTTTAACATGAAACATGATTTCAGAGACACTTTCTGGTCACAATTACACATTTTAGAAACTAAAAGATACTGAAGAATAAAAGCCAAACAAAAATGCATGTGACTGCAGTATTTGTGTTAAAATGTGCATCAGTTATCCTGAAAAGAAAAAAGCATTCTGTTGTGTTAAATAATTCTCACTTTTGTTTAGCCTTTCTGTTTGTTCAGCAAACACTCACCTGCAGCCAAGGTAAAGATCATAGTCCAGACTATTACACTCTAAAGGATGTTTGCTATGTGTTTCTGTAGCAGATGTTGGTGTTATTAGAGGTCAGATGAGAAAAAAGAGGTGTGAGGTGGGATTACTGCCAAAAGTCAAAATAAGTGGAAAATTAAGGCAGGAGCCACATTGAACTTTTCCTCCTTTGGCAAGTGAAATTATGACTTTTATTTTTTTGTGTTTTTGTTGTATTCACATTAATAATGTTGTAGCAGCCTGTTTTATATAGGTTCTGTAGTTCTTTGCGTTGAACAACAAGAATTTATCTACTTTTACATTTTATTGATGTAAAGAAAATAATCTGAGGTCTGGAAGTCTCAACCAAAGCTTGCACCTTGTTTCTGTAATTTTGAGCAAAACATCATTCAGAGTGACAAAGCAAAATGCAAAATCAAAGAAAAGCATTAAGACAAAAATATGTTCACTTTGAAAAATCTGTCCTGTTACAAACAGCCAGCTGGTGAGATTCATGAACTGGTGTGACATGATCCATTTTCATGGTTCTGCTCAGGACTCTACAGCTACATGGATGAGCAGCACCAGTCGTATGAAACACCTTTATAATATTCTACCCTAATGACAGCAAACGCATGAACCTCTTCACATGACACATGTGATGGGAGTGTAAATGGTGCAAACCAGGACAGGCTGCTTTCACTGAACGGTGGTGGCTCAGGTTTATGGTATGTAATGGATGAATGAAGCAAACTAATAAAAAAAGAAAATCTCCATGAGACTTTCTCATTTTCTTGAGTTGACTCTTCGTTCTTCGAAACTGCTCCAAAGACTTTTATCAATCAGGAAAAGGAAAGAAAAATTAACTGTCCACTTTTTGATCTCTCATTATAAAACCGTAAAGCCTTTTATTTGGTAAGTTTACAAGAATGAGACATTCTGTACCTGGTAATGATATCATATGGTCAGTGGACAAAAAGTGGGCAAATGTTTTTCTTTTTTTTAGCTTAGCACGGCTAAGACAGAAGCACACGGGACTAAGTGCAATTCTTGCATGCCATCCCGCCTCAGGGTGAATTAAAATGTCAAGTTAACCTAACGTGCACTTCTTTGGACAGCGGCAAGAAAGATTATTCAAATAAAACCTGGATAAAGAACATAAAAACCCCATGGTGAAGTAATACTTCTGGCATTTAGATTACGAACCTGTTGTAAATTAACCTCAGCCAGTCCATGCACAGTAAACAACAAAACTTTTCATGGTTTCTACTGGAAGATTATCCAGTAAAAACAGAAACGAAGAGAAATCCAGGCTAGTGGCCATAATTTAGTGTGGTAGAAAACAGAAATATTTTATGTTCTTGTCATTTGTAAAAGAAATTTGATTTTAGATCAAAATCTTCAAGTCAAATTGAATGCAACGGTGTACATTCAGGCTTCAATTCATGCTGAAGTGAGACCAAAATGCAGACTGCATGGATGTTGGGGGTGAGAAGTTTAAAGAATTAAACAATACAAAATGATAAACCACAGCAGGAAAACAAGAGATAATAGTAATAATGAATTAAAAAATATATACCAAAGAGAATGGAACCAGAAGAGCTAATTACAGGTGAGTGGGTGTAGCTGGGGATGAATGAGGAAATGATCAACAGCTGGAGAGGGAAGCAGAATGAAATCAATCAATCAATCAATCAAATTTTATTTGTATAGCCCATTTCAGCAGCAAGGCATTTCAAAGTGCTTTACATCATAACAAACACAGAATCACAATGCAACATAGAATCAATCATTAAGTCAAGTTACATCAATAAATTTGTAATTGATTACATTTCAAATACAATTCTAAACAGGTGGGTTTTCAGTTGAGATTTAAAAGAAGTCAGTGTTTCAGCTGTTTTACAGTTTTCTGGAAGTTTGTTCCAAATTCGTGGTGCATAGATGCTGAAAGCTGCTTCTCCTCGTTTGGTTCTGGTTCTGGGGATGCAGAGCAGACCAGAACCGGAAGACCTGAGAGGTCTGGAAGGTTGATACAACAACAGCAGATCTTTAATGTATTGTGGTGCTAAGCCATTCAGTGATTTATAAACTAACAACAGTATTTTAAAGTCTATTCTTTGAGCTACAGGGAGCCAGTGGAGGAACTTTAAAACTGGTGTTATGTGCTCTATCTTCCTGGTTTTAGTCAGAACGCCAGCAGCAGCATTCTGGATCAGCTGCAGCTGTTTGATTGATTTGTTGGACAGACCTGTGAAGACGCTGTTGCAATAATCAATACGACTGAAGATGAACGCATGGATGAGTTTCTCTAGATCTGGCTGAGACATTAGTCCTTTAATCCTGGAAATGTTCTTCAGGTGATAGAAGGCCGACTTTGTAACTGTCTTTATGTGGCTCTGGAGGTTCAGGTCAGAGTCCATCACTACTCCCAGGTTTCGGGCCTGATTGCTAGTTTTCAGTTGTAATAACTGAAGCTGTGCATTGACTCTAGATCGTTCCTCTTTAGGTCCAAAAATAATAACTTCAGTTTTGTTTCTGTTCAGCTGGAGAAAGTTTTGGCACATCCACACATTTATCTGTTCTAAGCATCTGTTCAGTGATTGGATGGGCTCTGAGTCACCTGGTGATATCGTAATGTAGAGCTGTGTGTCGTCTGCATAGTTATGGTAGCTAATATTATTTCCTGTTATAACCTGAGCTAGTGGGAGCATATAAATATTGAATAAAAGGGGTCCTAGGGGTGTGAGGTGAAAAACAAACAAAGCAAGAAGAATGAAAAGGGAAAAGAAAACTGAGCCTAATAAAACAGTAACCAGAACCTATGAACATAAAGCAGAAATAAAGAATAACTAGACATAAAAAAACTAACAGTGAAACATAACCACAGGAATCACTGGATCCTGACACCAATTATTTTATATTTTTTTAAATGGATACAATGAATGTCAAACTTTCAGCAAAAGACCCAAACAAAAACAAGTTCAATTGAAAATAAAATGAGTAAAAAAGGCTGTCATTTATTTTTTGAAGTGTCATCATTTCCATACAGCCGACATGTTGGCCTGTGAAACCTGATATGTGATGGGAGAGCTCAGTTTTAATCTCATGTTTCTAAGCAGTCAGAGAGGCAGGGAGCCTGGAGATTAGCGCCTGTCATCTGACCACAATGCTGGCCAGGGAAAGGGATTAAATGGAAATAAATGCAGCACTTCTCTGTAAACAGCAGAATTACAGATAAGGTAGGCTGTTTCTCACCTAACTAATGCTCAGCACTATTTCCTTCAATGACACTTTTTCAGATTCTTTTATTTTAAAAAATCAATACAAACAAGTAAATAAGACAACATGGTTTAAAATCTATTCATAGTCTTACTATTCATTTAAAGGTTCAAAGTCACATGTATGTTTATTGATTCTGAAATAACAGATACTGAAACAGGCTGTAATTATACTTTAATTAAAACATAACTGTACTTGGTAATGCTTTTTGACATTTTTTAAAGATTACAACTTTTATCTGTTGTGCAGCTAAAGCTGATCTTTCTCCCAATCCCATTACAGACCGTTCCTCCATTTCCCCGCTTTGTCCTTTGGAGCTGGGAGAATCAGACAGGTGTCTCTGGTCATGCCATCAGGATTATTTAAAGTCAACAGCCAAGTATTACATTGTCTTTACACTAGTCTAGTCCTCCATCCATTGTCTACACCCACAGACCCGTGCAGAAGGGTGGCCATCTCCAGCGGTCATTGGGTGTAAGGCAGGGTACACCCTGGACAGGTCACCAGTACATCACAGGTCTTTACACTTTGTCTTAACCAGTACAGTGTCATTGTGTGGAAGGTTCCAGAAACTCTGTACTTGACCTTGTAAAATATAAGAAAGGAGAGATCTGCCATTTTCCCAGTTTAGATAAAGTATCGCTCAGGGACAAGGATACAAAAAACTGAATGATATTCTGCTCCTAAATAACAGTTTATTCTTTTTTTCCTTTTCTAAGGAGACAGTACATAAACAGATAAGGAGCATTATTACCCCTATGAGGCTTTAGCAGCTGCATTTCCATGGTTAATGTGCACAAATCTTTGTCTATATTCTGCTAAAAACACAAATTCATAATTGTGGTGTTAAGAAATGAAATCACACATGAATAAGTTTATTCATGCAATAAGTCATTAAAAATCCTGGCAATGACCGATGTAAATAGTTACATAATATATAGTTCGGCTATGAAGCTAACGCTAATCCTCTACCTGCCAATCAGAGGAGATGTCAGCATCTTATTCACCCATTGGAGAAACAAGCCCCGCCCACCTGGGACCGGCTACGTATGCAGCGCTTTGGGGAAATTGTAGTCTGTGATTTTACATTAGTGCTATGGATTCAACATGTTGGAATGACTGACAAGTTTTATGACCTGTGAAGCTGTGAGAGCTCTGGTGGAGCCAGATGAACACTGAAAAAAAACAAACAAAAAAAACTTCATCCTCCTGCTACTTCCTGTCGTCTTCTTCGTGGTTTTAGCCAGTAGTAAGATCCCGATGTTTGTCATGTGACTCATGTGATGCAAATAAAGTGTTTCCATTTCAGTTTTTCAAAAATAAATATATTCTAATATGACTGAAAAACCACCTCATCCTATCAAAAACATTTAATCGAGAAACACGTTTTTTTTTTTACTTGGTGTGTTTTCATTGAGCAATTTTATTTTCGTAATTTCAATTTCCACAATTTTATGGTGAATCTAAACACAGCTAGTAAAACCTATTTATATCTGGACAGTAGGATTGGGTGTACCTGGTTGTCTGTGAGGTCTGAGTGATACATGCAAAGACATGGAGAGTCATGAGATATAAATACTTTCAGAAAACGCTGCATTGGAATCTGAAACAGAGAAGAAAAAATTATTCTTAACAAAAACAGAAATCAGTCCCTGACTGTGTGCAGTTGAAATATGTCTTGCTTAACAATCAGTCAGTTGGGTGATGGATTCAGAATATTGCTCATAAATTTCTGTTACACTCTTGTAAAGCCTTTTATACTTCTATTCCTCTCATTAAACCACATCTATTACATAAAGCAAATATTTATCATGTGACGAATTAAAGCAACAGCTAAACTTGTCCTTACAAACTTCATAAAATCGAATCATGAGGAAAAGTTAAAATCTTACTTTTGAATTTGCTGTTCTGGCACAAAAATCTGCTGCAGAAGTGGCTTCCTGCAAAACAGATTATTATTGGTCTTCAATAAAACTCTTTAAATGCCATTTTATAATGAATAATTAAAATCAGAAGGAAGGAAAGAGCACAACCTGTGAGGGCAATGCTCTGCTTGGAAACTTTGGGTTCTGCCATTCATGTGGACGATACTTTGACATGTATCCCCCTAACTCAACATTTCTAACTTCGCATGTAGTCTATTTCTTGAAAAACATATTCCCTGATGACTCTGGCCTCTTTAAGAAAGACAATGCACCTACCACAAAATAAAAATAGTTCATGAAATGTTTTAGGAGCACAACATCAAGTCTAAGGTGATTACTTGGCCAAATCTTAGTCCAGTGTGGTATATGTGGGGTTCTGGAGACTAAGGGCTCACCTTGTAGCTCCGAAGCCCTGAAAGGATTTACTGCCAGCATGATGGTGCCAGATACCACAGCACTCCTTCAGAGGTTTGGTGGAGTCTACGTCTTGGCAGGTCTGCCTGTTTTGACATTGAAGGGGAGTCAGAAAACTGTTCAGAAGGCTGCTATAAAGTAACATCCTTTTGGTGTATTCTACTAAAAGCACACTACTTCCTAAAAATATTTAAAATAAAGCTAAACTAAAACTTTACCTCTGTTCCTGCACATCATGCAAAAAAATAAACAGAAGAGATGACCGTCTACACTGGGATGTTTGTGATTGTTGCCATGCAACTTTTGACAATTCTACCATGGCAACTTTCATTGCAGAAAGTTGGTCTGTATGTCAACATGAAATTTGTTTCTGGGGAAAAATAAAAAAATGAAATGTTTTCCCTTTTTTTCCATGTGAAAATACATCATCACAACCCAGCAAGGTGTTTGCTGTGCACAGCTTGAAGGAGTATTGAAAGAAGAAATTTAATATTCACAATTCTTTTATGTAGCAGACGTTTTCTTCCGGGGTTTTGTGCCTATAATTACCAGTCATTACTAAACAAAAGTCTTTATTGTTATTGTGTGGCTGGTGGAGGATTTAATGGCAGGCCAATCGGCGTCTCCTTAACCGAGCATTATCCAGTCGGCTGAGCTGCTACTCTGCTATTCACTCATTAAATGTTTTAAATCACTTATTTTTTTCTCCTTAAGAACAGCCATTAAGTTTCTCCTTTTCCAGGTTTAAGGGATAAACACATTCTCCTTTCCTAAGCCAAACAGAGTTTTGCTTAACAGAAGAAATCCTGTCATTCTCTCACTTGTTCAAAGTTTTAAATCTTAGTTTCTCATTGTTTTTATGATTGACTTTTTGTTGTCTCAAAATGTTAATGTTTTATTTTTTTTAAATTTTGTCCTTTAACAGAAAATCTAAAATCATTAAGCAAACAAAGTGTACACACATTGAGTTTTTTCCCATTTTTTACATCACAAACACAAACTTAAATGTATTTTTATGGAATTTATATCATATGTCAATTCACTGAAGTAAGTACAGTTAAGTGGAGGAGAAGTAATTAGAATAAATTAAAACATTCGGAAAAGTTTGGCATCTATATGCATTCAATATTTTGTAACTGCACTGCCTCAACAGCTTTTCATGTAAAGACTGAACAGTTTTATTCATTTAAAAGTAATTCAACCTCAGTCCTTCTTAGTGGAAAATATTTGTAAATATAAATGTTTGTACAATAACCAGAGATCAGCACCTTAACCTCATAAAGAGAATCAACTACAGACAATAGATGGATTTTTATCTCATCTGGATTGATTTTGATATTTTAAAGTTTTATTTGATTTGTTTTAGAAGTTGGAGCTCAGATCTAGGAATAAAGTTAGACTCAAGTTGAGTGTATTCTTGCTGAAAGTCGGAAAACCAACTTGTTAATTCTGGTGGTGCTAACCAGTTAGTTTTCAGATGAGTGGAGATAAAATGCAGTGCAGTTATGCAGAAGACACAGAGCCCAGTCTCCCTGCTCCCTGCACCGAGCAGGAGGAGGCTACAAGACTCCACATGCATAAAACAATATAAATCTGGTTCAGGACATAACTTATACTTTATTATCTACACACCCTCTGGTCTATTGCCTCCCTGGGCATCTGCCCTTATGGCCCATATTAAATACTGCCACTGGGTCTAACTGCAATTAGCAAAACATTCACAAAACTGCCACTAGTACCATCCATCCATCCACCCATCCACCCATCAATCCATTTTCTGCATGCCCTTGTCCCTAGTGGGGTTGGGAGACGTGGGGGTTCTGGTGCCTCTCCAGCTACGTTCTGGGCGAGACGCGGGGTTCACCCTGGACAGGTCGCCAGTCTGTCGCAGGGCAACACAGAGACAGACAGGACAAACAACCATGCACACACACACACACTCACACCTAGGGAAAATTTAGAGAGACCAATTAACCTAACAGTCATGTTTTTGGACTGTGGGAGGAAGCTGGAGAACCCGGAGAGAACCCACCATGCACAGGGAGAACATGCCAACTCCATGCAGAAAGCCCGGGTAGCATCAGTGCAACCAGCTGGGCCACTGTGCAGCCGGCCGCTAGTACCAAGTGATACAAACCATAAAAAATGCAAATACAATTTTAATACTGTGTTAAAGCCACTGTTAAGGCTTTACTGACTCTTTTTCTTCTTCTTTGTTTGAAATGCATGAACTGCATAAAAAGTGGCATCACTAAGTGGCGTAGCGCTTTATCTTAAGACTTGATCTGAAGTGATCTTATCTGAGGCTGTTTGTTCAATCTTATTGTGGTATATCTATAGCTATGTCCTTTCACAATTTTGCAGCTAAGGAATTAGATTGTGCTCAAAATGTGAAAGACAGCAATGAAACATTCAGGGTTTTATTGGATCTGTGTTGTTTTCTCCTGTTTAGTGACCAGGGAGATGAGTTGTTGTGGTTTTATCTCTGATGGGAGCTTTGCTTTTCTTTTTAGTTGTTTTTCTGTTTTCCTGAAGGTCGCCGGTTGCTGTGCACGTTTTTCACAGCTCCTGGTTATTTTTCTCTATTAGTTGAAAATGAATTAATTTTTGACAGCAGTAAACTGTTTTACAGTTTTTAGTTGGGTTGTTTTTGTACATTATGTGAATCACCCTCACTAGACTTACTGTAGGTCTGTAGCAACTCGCAGCTTTCACTATGTTTTATATGTGCTGCAGATATACTGAATATGAAACCTGAGTTTAATCAATGGCCTCCAATTTTCCCTATTCAGAATTCAACTTGACTTTCTAGTACAAATGATAACCATGAAATTGTAGCTATGGATATTAATTTCCAGGCTTTTTGAGCTGCTGACAGACAGTTGAGTTGTGAATCTGTAGAAGTTTCCCGGATGATTCTATAAGAATTTCAGTTTAGGAAAATCGCTTTGTCTTGGTAGGATTTGGATTTTGGTTTTCAGTGATGGAATGAACACATCACCATGAAATATTTGGACCATTAAATATTTACATTTTATTTTTGGAACCTTGTCATGCTTCAAACTTCTCCATAACTTTATCACTGACCTGCTTCCTGTTATTGTTGGTCTTCATAATGCTGTTTGTTCTCTAAAAAAACATCAGATTTATATGGAAACATGTTCAGACTGAATTACCCTCTGGAGGTTTCTATGTGCTAATGATTCGACTTCTGAAGGTAAACGACTTGAGATTGGTTTTTAATTCGACGTATCGGAGTAAAGAAGACAAAACGCAAATGCATTCAACAATTTTGCGTTTATATTAATAAAAAATTGTAAAAACCATGTACCCTTTGTCAACTGCATGATTATACATACGTAACCGTATGCATGTTAAATTTACTGACAGTCTTGGTCGAATCGACTAAGTGCTTTAATGTGCCATTAAAGAAGGATTTAACTCCAAAGGAAAAACTTTTAAAAATCCATCAAATTTATCCCATTTCTGAGTCAGAGGTGAGATTGTTTTTTTGTTTTTGTTTGTTTATTTCTGTATTTTACAACAAATCTTACACTATAAGTATAATAAAGTGAAGTAAATCATTCAATGCAATGTATTGCTATATAGCAACTAGATATCTTTATTGTGTCACAATCCAATGAAACAAAATTTATTTCAAGGTCTTTTGTTCCTGTATAAAAAGGCGACTTGTTCTATTATTGTACTTATTATATTAAATGTTTCCATCTGATGATAGTGTTACATAAAGGCCCTGGGACAATCGTAAAGTCTAAATTTTAAAATTAAGTAGTATTTCAAATTTATTGTTTTCTCACTTGGCCTTTAATTGTCTACAGTCATGCAATAAAATATCAGAATAGCTTTAATAAATGATTTATACATTATTCATTTCTAATCAAAAGCAGAAATTTAAAGGTAAATAAAACATTATATTTTTTAAATTCTTCTGCAAAAAACTAGGAGGAAAGGAAAACCGTGGAGAGGTTTTATTTAGTCTGTTTTGATCATGTGAAACAGAACCAAAGTGAAATAAGTTCAACAGAAATCCTCTCTACATCCTCCTGGTTGCTGCTGTGGATTTGGACGGAGCTAAGCAGCACATGGCCTCCAGTAAGGCGGACTGAACTCTCCTGCCTGACCTTTCATTTCTGTTGTCTTTACAACATCACAAATTAATTCAGCAAGCAGCCGAGGGATACAAAGAAAGAGGTGAACATAACATAATCCAAAAAACACAGAGTGCCCACTGCTGATAGAGGAAAGGAAAAACAGAGTGAGGGATAAACACAAATGGAGGCCAGTGTGTGCAGCAGCAGATAAACAGGAAAAGTGGAGCACTCTTCTTCTTGTTGCAGTATTGAACTCGAGTCTGGTTCCGATGGGTATCGATGGACAGTACACTGGTAATGTTGTCCAGTGTTTTACACAGCATTAATATAACTGAAGGCTTTTAAACAGAGTGCACTCCATAGGTGAACTAAAGGAGGTTGATGCTGCACTGAAGTAAACAAAAGCACAGCAGCTTGAATTGTTGTTGTTTAAGGTGGATTCTGTACAATCTTTACTGAAATACAAGATTCTTGTTGTCATTTTATTACATCCATGCATGCTTAATGAAACTCTCGGATTGGCTGCACAGTACTGTAGTCTGGAACCTCGCAGTGAGAAAGCCTTACAGGTTCAAGTCTCAGACCGAGTCTTTCTGCATGGAATCTGTATGTGTGGTTTCTCTGAGTTTTCTCTCTTCTCCACAGAAACATGGCGTTTGATTATAAACTAAATGCAGCCTACCTGAGTATTGTTGCTCCTTTTAAAACCACAGAATTTTATCCAACATAGACAAGTTACATGTTATTGTTTACATCCAGAAAGTGCCCAATGCTGGAGGTCAGAAAGACGATTCAGCAGTAGAACAGTTCTGCCATGAAACCTGGAGATGAAGGTATTAATTTAGTGCAGTGCGCTACAGCAAAGGGAAACGTAACGCAAAAAAGAATAACTTAAAACCATTTGTTTTTAGTTCTCTGTGTCGGCTATGCTACACTCAGACTTGTTTCCATAGCAACTGATTGACAGCAACTAAGGATTCAATACCAGGATTCAGTACCAAAGAACACACAAACATTTCCCACCTGTAACAAACATTCAGTCTGTTACAGGTTTATGTTTTCAGGCTCGATGTTTATTTTGCGATTATCAAAGTGATTATTAATAAGGGATCACTGATTAGCTCATTTAAACACCTGCTCTACTGATGATCTCACAGAGTTGGTGTGTGGGTTGCCTTTTTATTTTAGTTTAAACTGAAACACATTGATTTCTGCAGCATATCTACATATAAGTTTGTCAAAGTCAAGCTAGCATAACTGACCTACTTCCCTCTCAGTCGATTTTGTTTTTTACTTTTTCCTGATCTTGTTATTTAGTTGTCACAGTGTTGACTATAAGCAGCAAAGCACTGCATCCCTTTTTCTTTTACATATCAGGCACACATTTAATATTTATTGTGTCATGTTGGGACCTTGACACCCAAAGCCAATCAATGGCAGTCTTCGTAGTTTTTTGCCCCCCAGCAGGGAGCCTGTGAGGTCAGGCTCTATGATCAGCAAATATTGCATATTAACTGCAGATGTCTAATTATTAATCTTGTAGCTGAAACCAACACATAAGAGCTTAGCTTAGCTTTTTTCCCCATCTGCCATTAGACAATGCTAATTCTGCTTGGTTTTTTAAGCCTAACTTAAAAAGTAACTGAGCAGGAAACACAGGAAGAGAAACACATTATAAACCAAAGTAACAGCAGTAACACCAGCAGTCAAGAGTCATTCACTTACGTTCAGCCACATTGTCTGATTTCACTTTCTCTTACTTTATTGATTTAAAATAGAATGGGGAGATGCTGAATATGAGTCAAATACCGGTTGGTATGGAAACAAGGTGTCTTCATGGCTTTAGAGATCCAGCAGCCCTTTCTTTACTTGAAAAACGGTAAATGGAAATGAAAACTACATTACTAAATTTTCCCTTTGTACTCTACCTGCAAACATGACGTTAATTTGTTTTTGAAATGACAGAAAAAGAAACTGAGTGCTTTGGTCAGAATTTTACATACAGCTAATAGCAACATAAAAGCCAGAGTAGCAGGTGCTACAAACTGCACCACTGTCCAGCCTTGATCCAAACATGGTCTGTAAATATATTTTTAAATACATTTACTGAATGTTTTGTGAATGAATGTAAATCTAACCCATTCTCACTCTAAGGGTGTCAAATAAATTTTGTCAAACGATGCACAATGTGGTCAGAAGTTTATGTCTACTCGTCATGAGATGGATTATATTAATTTTGAGCTTTTAATTATTTATTTACACTTTGGCCAGCATGGAATTGCAGTTATGATGGATTTTCTCTAATCCACATGGGATTATTGCAGGATAAAATATGTGCATATAATTAGAGTAATCTTTGGTTAAAAAGTCTCTTTAAGATGCACCTTGACCATGAAATTTTTGCAAACATCAGCCAACCTGTGGCAGTTCAGGCTGAATATTTAACCACTATCCTCAGAAAATCTGTTTGAGTTCATTTGATTGGAGAGATTTCCTGGCCCTGTACCAATTGTTCGGCATGTTCCACAAATATTTAACAGGACTGAGTTCAGAGTTTAGTGAAATTTATTTCAGAAGTCCAATGCTAGCCTGCTTTATCCAGTCCAGAACCAGTTTGACCTTTGTTCTGCTTTACCACCCAGTTATGACTAGCTGTGACCAGTCTCGCTCATTTGAGGTGAAGTCAGGTTATCTCTCATTATTATTCCATTGGTTTGTGCAGCATACATACAAACAGCCTCACAGCATGACACCTTCACCACCATGCTTAACAGCTGAGTGTTCTTAAGTTCAAAAGCTTCAACTCACCAAGCAGCTCTGACTTTATTTTATCTGACCATAACCGTTTTCTTCAGAACATATTCAGCTTGTTCATGTGAGCAGCTGGATATTTCAGGTGATGCTTTTGGAGCAGGAGATTCCTGTTACTGTAACAAAAGATTATAATTCTCTCAGATATCTCCTGGTAAATTAATACTTTTTAACTCTCATTAATTAATCAAAGCATTTTTTAAACTACAAGTCACATTTACACCTAAACTAAGATCGGTAAGCAACTTGGATTTCAGTGTTTTACCAAATACACTTTGACAAGCGTCAGGGCAACAGAGGGATCAAACTTGCAACCTTCCACTACGCTTCCTGCTGCCCAGCTGGATCAGTCCAAAAGTATCACTGTGTAACTTCTTGTCTAAATAAATTCAACACCACCAAAGCAGGAGCTGCAGGTCTTTACATGACCAGCAGGCTGCCAGACTTTTTTTTGGAAGCATGTTTGGATTCCAGGGATGGAAACACACAGGTTCACTGTGGACAGAGCAAAATTCAAATGTAACTTTTGTGATCTGGTGGGAGGTTTTCTTGACTCAGTGAAGATAAGAAAGACTCACTGAGCATCACACACTGACTGCACAGGTACATAGCATGTAATGGATATCTGCAACATTAAATTAAAATGTGTAATGCTTTATGTTGCATAACACAAAGGAGAAATACAAACCATTTTCTAGATTTATTGGTCGACTAAACATTTTATTTACTTTGTTCTTTGTGGTTCAAAATGAAAATAAGATGCTGATGAGTGAGACACAACACCTGCACACACACCCCAGTGTGTCTGGAAAAGAAGAGCTTGTCTGTGAAGGCAGTGTTTACTTAAAAAAATAAATTCAATAAAGCAGCAAGAAAAGCTGAGTCTGTTTATCTGAACAACACAAAGCTTTCTATTCATTTCTCTCAGAGGAAAATCATGAAGAAAAATGTGTGACTTTTCAGATTGTTTCTGTCTAAAACATTTTAAATACACACTAAGTTTCATCAGCTGAGAGGATCTTTGGTGATCCATGAAGTAATCCTGATCACCTGATCACAGCTGCTACAACCTGAAAACCACCATGACAGATTATTACAGATTACTGGTTTTGCTTCAGCTGAAACCAGGTATTTACATTTATACTGAATAAAAGTTTTACTTAGTATCATCTTTTAAATTAGACAAAACTTTTCCATTTGTTGTTATGAAATTTATGTTTATTTCTTTAATGCTTAATTTATTCTACAGAATTTATTTTACATACAGTACAGACCAAAAGTTTGGACACACTTTCTTTTTTTTTTTTTTTTCTTTTTTTTTTCTTTTTTCTCCGAAGAGTTTTTGCGGCGCTAGTGGCTCGTATTTTTTCCACAGTAGGCAGACAGGAAGGAGGGTGAGGAGAGGGGGGGAAGACATGCGGCAAAGGTCGTCGGGACCGGGAGTCGAACCCGCGACGTCCGCGTCGAGGACTAAGGCCTCCAAACGTGGGGCGTGCTAACCCCCTGCGCCACCACAGCACGCCCCAGGACACACTTTCTAATCGAATTCAATGAGAAGGTGTGTCCAAACTTTTGGTCTGTACTGAATATCTCTTTACTGTTTGGTAAATTTCATTTTTAATTTTTAATGACTTGGGTTCATTTTTGTCTTGCATAAATTTGGGAGAGTAGACAGCGTGAATTTTAGCCCCTTTCTAGTGACTCAACGGCTGGAAATGCATCAGGTCTGCAGGCAGTCTGTAGGCAGTCTGTAGACAGTCTGTAGGCAGTCTGTAGGCAGTCTGTAGGCAGTCTGTAGGCGGTCTGTAGGCGGTCTGCAGGCAGTCTGTAGGCGGTCTGTAGGAGGTCTGTAGGCGGTCTGTAGGCGGTCTGTAGGAGGTCTGTAGGAGGTCTGTAGGAGGTCTGAAGAAGGTCTGTAGGCGGTCTGCAGGTGGTCCTGATTGTTCACACTTTAGCTTCACCTGAAAATTTTCCAGATCAGGACTTCCTGAAGCCACTTCAAAACACTGGCTTTCTATCCTTAAGTTAGCTGGCGACTGTGTGATTAGAGTTATGGTCCATTTGGTTTCAACTAAATGTATTTGCTGTTTGAGTATGATTTTAATAAATAACAGATATTTGGAAGATAGTTATCTTATATTTTCAAATCCAAGAGAATTAATTCTTTTAATAAACTCTTAATCAAAGTGATGAAAAGTGCAGATTAATATCCAGCCTGTCTGAGGATAAGAACAGTTCAAACCGAAGCCACTGATATGAGGTAATGCTCTGTGCATGTGACCGCCACCATGTCTCTCCATAGCAGCTGCTGCAGCAGTTCACATACGGCTCGCTGGGATGTGTGAATGGAAAGTAAAGGAGCTGCACCAAAGACACAATGGCATTCGCAGCCAGATTTGTCTCCAGGATGATGCAGGAAACATGTAAAGCAAATGGAACATTGTGACACACAGGGAGCAGAAACATAATCAGAGCCCAAGGTTTGCCCTTGATTCTCCTCTACTCGGCTCGTCTTAACATCTCAGGCATACCTCCGATTCTACTCTGATGGTCATAACAGTTATATCCAAAAATAGCAGCACTGAGTGCAATAACAAAGGTTTGCATATCACTGCCAATCTTTTTTGATGTCCTAAAAGCCGACCAATCCGTTGTCTTTGACTTGACCAAGGTCAGGTTGTGGTGTAAACACGTCGACCGGGAAACCTGGATGTCCTTTTCCCCAGAGACACCGGCCAGCCTGTTCTCTGGGCTCCCAGGCTTTCCCATCCTGAAGGAACACAGCCTGTTCAGCTCGCTGACTAAAAATAAAATAATCCTACTTTACATTCATTTCTATTTGCTAAATTCTACATTTATGCCATTTTTTAATGTTTGCTATACCTTTCAGCAAATTCAAGTTTATTCAAATTCAAATTCAAGTTCAAGTTTACTAAGATCATCTGGGAAAGCCAAAATCATAATGTTACTCTGTAAATTGATTATAGGTTTATTAATATTTAAGTTGTTTTGAAGCTCACCTGTAAAGGTGAATCATCACCTTTACAGGTGTCATCATGTTGTTCAGTCATCATGAACAATATGTCATCATGTTGTTCAGGATGCATTTTAAAACTGAAGGTGCATCTCAATATCATCTCAACTAACCACCTAACTTAATTTGTGCTCTACAATTAGAATTAATGTAGCTTTCTATTGCCAAACAAATGAAATGCCCAAACAAAACCTACATATTTGTTTCCATGTATGTGGAAAGAAAGAAAACTCAGTGGGTAAAGGGTTGTGCATGGGTTTACCGATCACAACAGCTTCAGACTGCTGTCTGTTGTCATAACGACCCTCACACTGACAAAGGTAGAAATGTAAAGAAGAATTTTGTTCAAATAAACATAAATCAAATCGTTGAGTAGTGGAATATTACAAACGTTACGTCAGCTCAGTCAGGAGATGACGTGGATCTGTAAACCTTGACCTCTCTTCAAGCCACTGAATCGGTTTTACAGCTGCTGTAGTCTGACTCAAATTGTCTTCTAAGAAGAAAACGTTAACTTCCTGGCTAAAATATGCCATCCTGCTGTCAGAAAGCAAGGTAAAATAAAAAAAGCTTTATAGTTTTACAAGAGGTGCTATATTGTGTTATCAGCCTGATTATCAGCTTTATTGCATCAAATCCACTTCAGACATTTGCATGAGAGGGTTTGTGCTGGTTTGTTTTACAATGTCATATTGTACAGCCTGTGTTGCAACCAGGACAATTTCAGGAAATTACCATCTGTTGCAAAATCAATGTTATATAAAAACAACCATCAAAGTGACGTTAAGCTCATTTAAAATGTATTAATATTTAAGATTTTACCAGATTTAGAGTAAAAAGCTGCAACAATCTTGTGTGTCAAAGACTGATGAACAAATTTGCTGTGTTGGCATTAACATATGGTTATTATTTAATTTCTTGCTAGTTTATGTCCACTGAATATGCTTAATAATTAAAATTTAATGTATACAAATTACTCACACCCCTGACAGATTTAGATTAGAAATTATTTTCTTTCCACCACAAAATTTATACTTGGTAGGAACAGGCAGGTCTTAGATTATATTTTTAGGGAAAAAAATGATCTTATTGTGAGGTTTAAAAGTTGACTTCAGAAACTGATGGTGGTGCAGATGAGCAGAACCTTTTATAACCAGAAACAAGGAGAACTTGTGGCGTTAAAGGATTTTATTCGACAGTAGCAGTCAGGATGAAGGACACAGAGAGAAGGGGAAACAAATGGCCAGGGGACAACAGAGTTAAGAACTGCAGCCTCCACGAAGCGGCTGGTCTACCACTGAGCCATGTGGCGCCCAGACTTTAACACGAGGAGAGGCGGACATCGATACCGGAGGAGCGGACCGGAAGAATCCAGAAAGGAAGACAAGGAGCTTAAATACTGAGGTGGAGAATGACACTGAAAGTAGGTGAACTAATCAGAGGGAATGCTGAACAGCTGTGGCAGTGGCAGCATGAGGAATTCACTAAACATGAAAACACAAAGACAGCAAATTAGAACAAACTTAACACTAAGATAAAGCGAAATACAAAGAAAGAACACAAAATGATTTAAGAAGTTAACACAAAGAAATGAACTAATAAGATTTAACCTCCATAAAGATCACAGGAATAAAATTAATATGGAAAGAACCAGATGAGGATAATTAAGCCTTATTTGGCCAAAAGGTTTGAAATCAGTTTTTATCTTACATTAAAATACATATTTATGTGGATAATTACTGAACCCCACAATGACAGGGACACAGTAGTTAAGTAACGGATGAATTTGATGACTTTGTTAATTTTGTCAAGTGATGTTCAGGGTTTAGATACTTGCTTATAAATATCTTAAATCATTTTTAATACAAATACTGCCATAGGATTCTTTGATATTTATGCTACAACATAAAGAGACTTTATAAAATCACTCTGTAATTTTATAATTTTTCTGCTGACAACTTTTCTGTGGAACAAAATTTTTCTCGACTGCTCCCCTAAACAGCAGCAGCACAACTACACCGTAACCTTGGACTTCATAAAAATGCCACATTATTTTCATTAAAATAAAGTTCATCCCTTTCTTTCATCAGTTTAACCCAGCCACACCTGACTGATCAGATAACATCCTAAAATATTTCCTTTTCCCTTTCTTCCTGTCTCCTCCCTCCTGATCTCTTTTTTCTCTCGTCACTCTGCTCCCTCGAACTGTGAGCAAATATTTCAGTAACTCCCTTTAATTTCCTCCCTATTTCACATTTTAATATAGCAAAGCAAAAAGTTTTTTTTCTCTTTGACAGAGAAACGTCTCTTGTTAGAGTTAGTTAGGATGATTCAAATCATTTCTATTTCTAAAATCCAGTATACGCAGTTCAATTACAATTTCATCAAACCACAAAACATGTTTCCAACATGTAAGTCTGTCTTCATATATATGTTATACATAACTGGCACTTTATGTTGCTTTCAAAGTTAAGGCTTCTTTCTCGCTGAGTGGACTGCTCTTTCAGGCATTCAGAAATTGGACCCGAGAACAAACTAAATTTATGGAGGCCAACAATTCGCTTCCTGATGTGCTGAATGATTTCTTTAGATTTTTTAAAGTTGTCAATAGAATAAGCAGTGCATTTAAGGTTTTGTCTTTAAAGGGGCAGAATTATGTAAAATAAACTCTTTTTAGCTTTACATTGTTATAAAGTTTTCCCTCATCAAAAATAATCCTGGAGTGTTTCTTTGATTCTTTCATGCATGTTTGAGAAATCTTTTAATCCCCAATGGCAACCATTCAGCTGTGCGCAACGCCTGGTTGGACCTAGCTCCGCCTTCGAGATGCAGCTTCTCCTCAGGGCTGCAGTTTCCAAGCTTCCACATTACAGAGCAGCTCCTCCCCCACTCCACTCCTTCAGACTAGCCAGCAGATTTTAGCAAACACCTGGTGGAACTGCTGATCTCATTATAGGAGCTACTTCTCAGTGAAACGCTGGGAAAAACATTGCTAAAGGGTTAATAGAGGAGCCATGTTGGGATGACTTCCTGAAGGCGGAGCTTCGGAAAGAGAGGAGTTTTTAAAGAGACACAGGCCAATTTAAAGGAATTAAATTATGAAGTCAAATTTTTATTAAGTTGATATATGTAGCATTTTTATAACAATTGAAGGTAACATAGTTACTTGATTTTGCTATAAAATGGTCCTATGTGCCTGGAAAATACATAATATTGCCCTTTAAATACACCTACAGTACACGTCTACATCCAATTAACTCAAATGTTGTGAATAAGAAAATTGCTTTCAAAAGTTATTTTATACTATGTTTATATGAATGCAATGTGAATTTACATTTTCTATAAGATTTTCTGTCCCATTATTAAAATATACAGCAAAAAATATATATGTTGGTGACCCTAAAACATAAACGTATTTCAGATCTCCGATATTTAACACACTGCCAGTTTAATATTTCATGTTGCTAGTTTTTCCTATGAATCTATAGATAATTTATTGCAAACTCCAGATTACTGTCATACACCCACACGTAAACAGAGACGGCCATTTTAAGGTTCTCCACTTGTAAGCAGCTGCTGTTCTGCGAGTTCCTTATCTCATTTGCAGCTTCAGGCGGTGAATAAGCTTCTATTAATGGGACACGGAGACACAGAGCAGAGCTGAGATTACTTACAGTTACAGTCAGACACTCTGGTCAAGCTGACAGCCAGCCAGAGGAAGTTCATCCCACACAGACTGGCTGCTGACTGGAAATGCAGACTTGGACTGCTCTCTCACATTCAGTCTGATCCCACACCCTACAGCAGTTTAAATTATTAGTGACAGTTTAATTATTAGTGACTGGCTGCCAGGTTTCATTTTCACAAACCCGAAACTGAAATGTTGAGTCAAATAAACATAAGCTGAACAGAAACAAAACTGAAGTTATTATTTTTGGACCTAAAGAGGAACAATCTAGAGTTATAGACTAGAATTATAGATCTAGAGTCAATGCACAGCTTCAGTTATTACAACTAAAACCAGCGATCAGCCCGAAACCTGGGAGTAGTGATGGACTCTGACCTGAACCTCCAGAGCCACATAAAGACAGTTACAAAGTCGGCCTTCTATCACCTGAAGAACATTTCCAGGATTAAAGGACTAATGTCTCAGCCAGATCTAGAGAAACTCATCCATGCGTTCATCTTCAGTCGTATTGATTATTGCAACAGCGTCTTCACAGGTCTGTCCAACAAATCAATCAAACAGCTGCAGCTGATCCAGAACGCTGCTGCTGGCGTTCTGACTAAAACCAGGAAGATAGAGCACATAACACCAGTTTTAAAGTCCCTCCACTGGCTCCCTGTAGCTCAAAGAATAGACTTTAAAATACTGTTGTTAGTTTATAAATCACTGAACGGCTTAGCACCACAATACATTAAAGATCTGCTGTTGTTGTATCAACCTTCCAGACCTCTCAGGTTCCGGTTCTGGTCTGCTCTGCATCCCCAGAACCAGAACCAAACGAGGAGAAGCAGCTTTCAGCATCTATGCACCACAAATTTGGAACAAACTTCCAGAAAACTGTAAAACAGCTGAAACACTGACTTCTTTTAAATCTCAACTAAAAACCCACCTGTTTAGAATTGTATTTGAAACGTAATCAATTACAAATTTATTGATGGAACTTGACTTAATGCTGTGTTTTGATTATTGATTCTATGCTGCATTGTGTTTCTGTGTTTGATATGATGTAAAGCACTTTGAAATGGCTTGCTGCTGAAGTGTGCTATACAAATAAAATGTGATTGATTGATTGGTAAATATTTAGACTTTTAACACAGCATCCCAAAATTTATCAACCACCTTCTGTAAAATTCAAAAGCAGTTAACCGATCTAAAATCATGGTTGCAGTTCTAAAAGCCCATATTAGGTTGTAGTTTAACTACAGACAGTGAAGGAAAATAATCTTTATATGCTTTTGATACACTGTCTAGAAAAAGTATTTACACCCACTGAATTTATTCATTTGTTACAACCACAAACTTAAATGTATATATTATAATTTTACAAACCCAAACAAAATAGCATCAAATATTAGATGGAAAGAAAATGATGCCTGGTCTTAAAAATGTTTTACTAGTAAAAAGTTAAAAATGTTTTACTAGTAAAACATTTTTAACTTTTGTCTTGACAAGTTTTGCCTGTCTGATTTTTGCTCTAGACAAAGACATAACATAAATGTTCTAATCATGCTACAGGCCATCAGATTTAGGGCTTTGACTGGGCCATTTTAACACATTAATATGCTGTGAAACGGTCCGTTCCATTGCAGCACTGGCTGAATATGAGGAGCTGCTCTGAATGTCCACAGTTCAATAAATCAGAATCACACATTGTAAAGATTAATTACACACAGACTGATGTTTAAAAGCATTTATTTCTGTTAATTATGATGACTTTCTGCTTACAGTCAATAAAAATACAACATTAAAGCTTAGAATTTACATCAGACCAACAAAAATATAGAAATATGAAATTAATGACAAATATGTTTAGTACTTTCTCAAAAAACCACTTTTAGTCTGATTAATACACCTGCACAAAAGCACAAAAGGCTCATGGGTGCGTTTCCATGTCAACACATCACCAGATGATCTCAAAACAAGATGTTAAAATTAATCAACAAATCAAACGTTTTTAATTTCTTCGGCATAAAAAAATGGACCAAGTTATCTTTCGAGGCACAAGGATGTTCCCCGTATCATAAATCTCACTCACTTCACGCCTGCGAAGACAGGTGCAGCCATTAAAAGAAGGAGAAGGTGAAAGTCAGAGTGTGAAGGTTACAGTAATTTAGCCCTCACCCTGTTGTATCAGCAAATACTTTCCACACAGCCACACACACTAATCTGATACTCGGTGTAAGCCAGAAACATCAGGGTGATGTGGGAGAAGCCGTGTTTCCACAACACATGCATTTCTGTCTTCAAGGAAAACACATTGAAAATGAAAGGACTATAAACGGCATCTGTAGCATTTTGTCATGAATTATAATGTGAAATAACACGCTATAATTTAGATTTAAGTATTAGACTTGATTTGGTAAAAAAATGATGGGAAATAAACATTTAACATGGCACTACGTCCCAAGAGCCAGCTTCTGCAACCGAAGATCGGATCGCCAGGGTCCCCTCCCTCTGCCGCCACCCATCCCACACTGCACCCGACCCCTTTGGCCCCTCTCACAGGTGGTGGGCCCATGGGAGGGGGGACCCATGTTTCCTCTTCGGGCTGAGCCCGGCCGGGCTCCATGGGTTAAAGCCCGGCCACCAGACGCTCGCCATCGTGCCCCCCCTCCAGGCCTGGCTCCAGAGTGGGGCCCCGGTGACCCGCGTCCGGGCGAGGGAACGCCAAGTCCAATGTTTTTATCCGTCATTGGGGTCTTCGGGCTGCGCTTTGTCTGGTCCCTCACCTAGGACCTGTCTGCCTTGGGTGACCCTACCAGGGGCATGAAGCCCCAGACAGCATAGCTCCTAGGATCATTGGAGCACTCAAACCCCTCCACCACGATAAGGTGGCAGCCCAAGGAGAGGGCTACTCTCACTTTCCGGTGAGAGTTGGACTCCGCCAGGGCTGCCCTTTGTCACCGATTCTGTTCATTACTTTCATGGACAGAATTTCTAGGCACAGCCAAGGTGTTGAGGGGATCTGATTTGGTGGCCTTAGGATCTCGTCTCTGCTTTTTGCAGACGATGTGGTCCTACTGGCCTTATCAGGTCATGATCTGCAGCTCTCGCTGGAGCGGTTCGCAGCCGAGTGTGAAGCGGCCGGGATGGGGATCAGTGCCTCCAAATCCGAGGCCATGGTCTTGAGCCGGAAAAGGGTAGAGTGCCTTCTCCGGGTCAGGGGGGGTGTCCTGCCCCAGGTGGAGGAGTTCAAGTATCTCGGGATCTTGTTCAGGAATGAGGGAAGAAGGGAGCGGGAGATCGACAGGCGGATTGGCACAGCGTCTGCTGTCAAGCGGGCGCTGTGCTGGTCCGTCGTGGTGAAGAGAGAGCTGAGCCAAAAAGCGAAGCTCTCGATTTACCGGTCGATCTACGTTCCCACCCTCATCTATGGTCATGAGCTTTGGGTCATGACCGAAAGAACGAGATCGCGGATACAAGCGGCCGAAATGGGTTTTCTCCGTAGGGTGGCTGGGCTCTCCCTTAGAGATAGGGTGAGAAGCTCAGTCATCCGGGAGGGACTCAGAGTAGAGCTGCTGCTCCTTCACATCGAGAGGAGCCAGTTGAGGTGGCTCGGGCATCTGGTCAGGATGCCTCCTGGACGCCTCCCTGGTGAGGTGTTCCGGGCACGTCCCACCGGGAGGAGGCCCCGGGGAAGACCCAGGACACGCTGGAGGGACTATGTCTCTCGGCTGGCCTGGGAACGCCTCGGGATTCCCCCGGAAGAGCTGGAAGAAGTGGCTGGGGAGAGGGAAGTCTGGGCCTCCCTTCTGAAGCTGCTACCCCCGCGACCCGACCTCGGATAAGCGGAAGAAGATGGATGGATGGAACATGGCACTATTTTGTCACGTTACACATTACATATTTAGCATTAGGGTTTTAGGAAGTAGGAACATTGAAATGTTTTATATCTCAGTTGTTTAACCCACTGGGAAAAACCAAATTATGTAAATATATATATATATATATATATATATATATATATATATATATATATATATATATATATATATATATATATATATACAGTATATATATATTCATGCCAAATTAAAATATACATATAGATCTGGAGATTCAAATATGATGTTAATTTTTTCAAGAGAAAATCTGAAAGAGTCTCTTATGTATGATGTACTTATTATGTTCATAAAAGCAAGTTTTTTTGTATGTTTGCTTAAACAAATTAAAATTTAAAATTTGTTCTAAAAACACATTTGAAAAGCAAACATTGAGTTCAAATGAAGTTTATAGTTTTCTGGGCTAAACACATTAACAACAGTTTAATTTATGAATACCAACGTGCATTTAAAAGCATTTGCTGGAGCGCTATGGCATTTTCCTTAGATTACCTGGAATTATTAAGGTCAACTGCAGTTTATTGACAGGATTTTATGCCAGTAACATCACAAAAAAGTGTTTGCACACAAGATAACTCGGCGTCACCGAACAGAATTAGAGAACAAAAACAAGCAGCATAAGAAAACAAAGCAGAAGTTAAAAACGGAAATAAAAGCGATCTGCTGATCAGAGGTGTGAACGAGTCGAGTCATGTGAGGAACAGGAGATGGAGAAGCTGATTGTATTTTGAGGATTTTAAGAGCAAGAGCAGCCAATCAGACACCGGGCCATGTAGCTGTGAATCATGGGTTTTCCTCGTGTGCTGAGTGCAAAATGGAAGATAAGAACATATACAAGCAAAATAAAAAAACACAAACAAGTGTTAAGATAAGATTCTTTCTTTTTTACTACAGCAGCAGTCACTCTGTTCACTTACCGTCAAAATGACAGCAAACTTACTTTTAAAGGAACTCGGCTCATTTAACCGCAGATGTCATGAACAACAAACTTCAAATGACTCTTTCTATTTTCAGAGAGCTTGCAGCTATTATGCACCATCACTACCTATCAGTGCAGCTCTTAGCAGTTCAACTGAGGACAGATATATTTAGGAAACTAAGCTGCTTCATTTGTTGCAAACAGCGGGTCTGTCCTTTGTTTGGAAACATTTTTTAAGCTCTAATCACATATTGTCCTGCAAACAGTTGCTATACATCATCTGAGGATCAGTTGTGTCAAAACAGCAGGATATACAGAAAAGTTCAGGTGAAACAAATTGGAACTCAAAAGTGCTTCTGCATAAATAAACTTCAGAATTTTGTCATAAAATGTAACTATGCTCTAAACACAAAGATCCAAACAATTTGTTTTCCTGAGGAATAGAAACTTAAATCATAAACATGTGGAAGAAGGAGCTGCGGATGCATCTGTTCATATTTAATAAATGAGAATATGCTTCCCATTGTATGATTAAAATCACTATTTGAAAACCTTAAACATACTTTTCATTAAGCCCCCATTTCTTTTTTAAAAACAGATTTTTATTTGTTTGATGTGCTTCACTCAGTGATAAGGTTCCTAAAATAAATGAGATTTTCAACGATATCATTTAAACTGATAAGACTAAAATGATTTTGTCCATTAATTAAATTTGGGCCGATCTTCTTTTTGCCTGCTGTCAAAATAGAATTATATTCCCTTGTCTAACCTGAAATATAAAATAAATACACACACACACACATGAATGGACACACACACACTCTAAGGGTAACTCCCAATATAGTATAATTAAGCATCAAACTGCAGCAAAGATCAAACTGCTTAGTCATCCTGAACACAAGTTCAAACTAACTGTGAGTCGGTAGAAATGAGCCTTTATCTATTTATAACAAAGGGAAGAAAGTATGCAGATACATTAATGCCTCTGACTGTTGACCTTGCAGCTGCTGTGCTGTTTAGTTCAGCTCACCAAACAGAACTGTGTGTCTGCAGACACACCTCCCTTATCACTGGAGCATAAACCTTCAGTCTGGCTTTGACTGTGTTTAGTAAAAACACAAATTAGAAGGAATTAAAGGCATTATCAGGCATATTAAAGGGCTTAGATATAATGAATTGGACATGTTCACCCTAAAAAAGAATCCCTACCTGCACCGTTTGACAGCTCAGACACAGCAACCAACATCTGCACAATGAAATATCTTTTAATCAAACATAATCAGGTTTTGCTTTCATCTTTTCAAATAAAACCAAAACATAATTTGTCTGTGCAGTCAGCTGCACAGACAAGGATTAAAAACAAACTATTTATCAGAAACCTTTCAATGAGGATAGAAAATGACGACGTTATCTGACGTCAAATATTGCAGTATTGAGAAGGTACATGTCCAGACACTGGTAACCATGGAGAGAATGCATCACCATCACCATCGTACATGTAGCCTAGCATGTACAAAACATCCCCGTAAGCATCTTGACTTTTGTACACTTTTACGTCTACGCCGGTGTCAGGGAAAATGTCGTTGATGGTAGAAATTATGTGCCATGAATTCAGCCAAAGACGGGTATTTGATCAAATTAAAAATACGTCCGGAGGGAAAAGGTAAGAGTCAGTTTATGAGTCTATTAGTCCCAACTGGGAGTGCTGGTTCCACAGACAAATTAGCTCGACTTGAACAAGTAGAAGCCATGGCTAAAATGGCAAAAGCAACTTAGGAAAACAATCACAGTCCCTCCATTCAATACTACTAATACATTCAATACTATTAATACATTCAATAAATACTACTAATACATTCAATACTATTAATACATTCAATAAATACTACTAATACATTCAATACTACTAATACTGGTCAAGTGACATAACTGCAAAGGGCCAATAGGGTAAGGATCCACTTATGAAAGTAAATATATTAGGTCTACTTATTGACATAGAAATCGTGATTGCTAAACTGCTGGACAGGACATAATTAAAAACTAAATGAAATCAACAAGTTTTTGACATCATAGTCCTTTCTATCGATGGGACGGAGTAATCTGGCAGTTCTAATGTCTGAACTGAACAAGTCATGTTTGTATGTCTCACTGAGCTTTACTGGAGCAATGATTCTCAAATCACACATTCAAATCCAAATGAGAGAAAAAAAGGAATTTAAATCCACCTGAGAGGAAAAAGTAGAGGACACTTTGGAGCATGTGTCCCTGTCACACGTCCCAGGAAGCTGCTGACGTCTTTGGGACTGGATGAGACTGATTGTATGTGTTTGTGCATTTAAGCTGTCATCGCTGTATGGTAACACATTCCTGTCTTTGCTCCAACAAACTGCAGACCTCAATGACCTTATAGGGTCCTGGACCTACTTACTAATCTACACAGCATAAGAAAGTTACAATGCTGGTAGACGGACTAATCATGTAACCAAGACTGAAAGGATCAGATACGAGTGATCAGGAGATCCAAACAGCTACAGCAGAATTACACATTTAGGAAGTTTTTAGCTTTTTTTTTAGTTTAACCTTTTAGCTCAACATTCGCCATGCAGATATACTGTATCTATCTCATGCTGATATGATGAGGCAAAACGTACGGCAGTGTTTCTAAACACAAAAACGTTGTATAAAAATAGACCTGTTAAGAAAACATGTAGGCACACAATTTGAATAATATAGTTTCTACTTGTAATAATTCATATGAAGGAAAAATCCTCAAACCACAAAGCATTTTAGAATAAAAGAAATCTTTTATATTTATCTGAAATCTCTGCTAAATTTGGGACAATTTGAAACTCTGATTAACCCGTCAGGTTCCTTCTCACTCTCTCCTCTGTCTGTTAGACATTTTATATTATGAAGAACAAAACATTAAAGAAGCATAAAAAAGTGTATGGTTTTGATCTTTTTTGAATAAAACTTAAAAGTTCCCATCTTCGTTCAGTTTGGTTCTCCACAATGCAGAACCTTTGAAAGTGGGTCAAAGATTGAGCCTGTTTTCTTTCATATTGATATTAAAAATCCAAATCTAAAGCCATGTTTAGTTTTTTTATATTCCTGTGGAGAAATATGATAAGGTGTTTTTAATCATCTCCAGGTGTTTTTTTTCATCATGTTTCTACATTTTTTCACACACATTCACATTTCACAGGAAGAGGAACGGTGAAAATTACGACTCTCTTCGAGCAAAATATTTGGCTTCGAGCTTGTGTGGGATGTTATGTCATGATCTTGTTACTTTTATAAGCCATTATGATGCTGCTGTCTCAGGTGACAGTATGGGAGACTCAACATGACTTGATTCCTGCAGGCGTTTATTGTTTTATCCTAAAATATCAGCCTGTGGAATTTCCCACAGTAAATCTGTACCATAAAACAAGACAGTTTGTTTGCCAGGCCTTATTCTCAACTTGTTTTATTATATGATGTTGATATTAGATTTTTATTCATCAATTTATTCATGTTTTTGCAAGTAAAGTCACAGATCTAACTCAGATAAATAATGCACGACTATAATCTATGCTTAAATAACGTGTGAATTTTTTTGGAATTGAAATGCAGAAATTTACTTCTTTATGCAAGATTTCTTGACAATGTTAACAACAAGAGAGAAAATGTAAAATTAAAAGGAAAGTAATGTCATCTTTAATTCTTGTGTGCCATTTTGCCTCATCTTTTCTTTCTGTTACTCACCATTCTCCAAAGTTTAGCTTCTCAAGTCACTAAGACTTATACCTGATAAAAGTCTATCAAAATCCATCAAACTGACCAAAAATATAATCAGCAGTTAGATTTGCTTATTTCTTTACTGTTTCTGTTAGTTTCAGGTTTCTCTCTCTCCTCTTCCCTCTGCCTGCCAGCTTGTCCCTGTCCAGCTGTTTGTCATTCCTTCATTTTGTTCTGCCTTCTCTCTTCCCCAGCTGACTTCATGTCCCTCTGATTAACCCGTCAGGTTCCTTCTCACTCTCTCTGTCTGTGTATTTAAGCTCCCTGGTTTACATTGTTCTCCCTCTGGCTTCTCCCATTGCACTTCGTCATTGTATTACAAACTTGCCTCCACAGTTTCTCTTCGTTGTGCTTCCTCGTCATCCTTGTAAGTTTTCATTTGCTTCATCATTAAATAGCTTCTGCATGTTTCTCCTGTTGCCTGAGCTTGTGTCTGATTTTAAAAGACCGTAATGACACCTCACCCTGCAAAATGCACAAATATCCCTTTCTGCTGACAGCATTTTATTCCTGCAATCTGCATGACGCAACGAGCTATTGCCTTTGAAAATGTGACGCTATTTAATCTGCCGGTAGTTTAAGCAAATATGCATCATATTTAGGTGGACATGACCCTGAACAGAAGCATAACCCCATTTAAACACGGACACACTGCATCAAGACAAAAACATGAAATTATTTGATACAGACATTAAAGAACAGATTTGTCTTTCAGTGTTTAAAACCTGGAAACTTTGGTTTGCATTTCTGCAAACAGCATCATAAAAATCTGAAAAACTAATTCTACACTAAATGGTGATTAAAAAAAGAACAGAATTTAATAAAAAGATCTACTAGGGTGGATCAAATTAAACTTCTCTGCTGTGCTGTTGTGTGTGTGTGTGTGAGTGGGGGTGTGCGTGCAGGTGTGTGTGTGTGTGTGATGATGTCATATTTGGCTCAGTAGCAAATGATCCTGCTTCAGGTTTTTTTCCTGCCAGTTCAAACCAATTATTTTTACTTTTACTTTTCATAACAGACTCTCTCCCTGTCAGTATCAGGCTGTGCCATACAATCCCAGGAGACTCATACCAGTCTGCCTCATAATTTAACACCCACTGAAACCAGATCATGGAGTGCTGTATGTTGCCAAGATGGTACACCGCTGTGGCCCATTGTTCTCTAGCATCCATCAAAGCATTTAGTGTCGATGAAGACGAGCTCAGCTTTTCTACACGACTCTTATCTAAAGTTTATTCAGGGTCATTTACACAAAGTCCCACTGGACAGGGAAGAATAAGATAACTTTACAACTTTTAGCCTCCAGTTGAGTAGAACTTACATAAGATTAAAATTATATGAGCTATATAACCATATAGCTATTAAGCTATATGGTTAGAAGGTTGTGTAAAAAACACGCCTGACCCAAACTCTACCTCCCAGTGCACTGTTACCCAACACAAGCTCCTGTCGCCAGTAATGCGTCTTAAATGAATACCTGGAATTCCCGCTAAGTTGTTATGGTTTTTACTGTTTTACTGTTTCAACAAAAAATCAAGGGTCAACATCATCATAAAGTGTGCTTATCTATGTTACAAATGTAAAAACAAAGGTGTGCTGTAAACAAAAACTTATCACATTCACTCTTGCAAAACCTCAAAACAAGCGAGTCTAAACTTGGACTAAACATCAAGTGCTTTTGTCAAATTTTCACCTTTAGAATTGAGCAAAAATAGAAATTGAGATATTAAAGGGAATCACATGCTTCCCGACGGTGGCCAGTATTTTTCCAGTAAAGCCTTCCTAAAAGGACCAGGCCCTTGTTGCTGAGGCAGAATAATTAGGGCAGAACCTTCTGAGGGAGACCATTAATCTTAATCTTTGTGACCAACAACAGAGTAGCCTTTCATCCAAAACCTGAACGGGTCAACTTAATGCCATCAGTCTCTTAGTGCTGCACCAGAGGAATTAAAAGCAGCTTATTTCTCTGTTGGAAGTTCCTGACTCTTTTTTTAAGCGGTTTCAGGTATCCGAACAGGTGAACTGAAAAAACTTTATGTTTGTTTTGTTTTATAGATTGTTTTTTAAGTTTGTTTTCGCAGCTAATCTTGAGAGAAGCAGTATCAGAGATTCTTACCTACTCCAAGTTTTGCCATGCAAGTGATAAATTATTAGAAAATTGCTAAGAATATGAAATATATTATTATAAGGTTTGAACTTTGAGTTTAAACTAGAGGCCTGTAATTTTAGCAACGGCAGCAGAGGAAGTGAACAAAGCTGGTCAGTCTGTGTTGGCAACATTGAATTATCGTCTGTCTTCGCAGTGGAGGATCGTTGTTTACAATGCAGACAATTTCTGGTAGTGACAAACTGGCACATTGCATGACAAACATTAGTGATTGGGAAAAATTGACAGAGTCCATGCCTCCAGCAATCAACGGTTTCTGGAGCCGAGGTTCCAGAGTCTGTACGAACAAGGCGCTGGTTTTTACCAGGCTAGAACAAAATGTAAGTGCTGCAACTGATAAAAAATAAACCACCCTTGCTGGAGAGAATCCTCTAACTTGGTGCTTTAAAGGCCACAACTGTCATGACGTGATTAAATATTGCAGTCTTGTCACTTAACCCTTTCATGCATGAATTATGATCCTTTGTGTCAGAATTAAAATTTGCCAGAAGAAAAAAAATTTTTAAATTTTTTTCTTAAGGCATAACAAAGGTAGGAAATTTTTTTTGTAAAAATAATTTTTTTTTTTTTTCTTTTTATGTGATCAATTGTAATTTTGTCCAAATACAAAGTTGTTATTTGAAAAATACATCAGTAGTATTGTTCCTTAGGGGTTCTCTGATGTCACAATATTTTTTTTACTTGCAAGAGTCGTCTACAGTAGAAGGAGGGACCGGGTCGGTTCTCATGCTTTTTTGTCTGTCGGCCATATTGTATTTAACAAAAATAATTTCTTGCATTTGCAGCTGATGGCCAGTAGTTGATGGTATACTTTATGATGCATTAGTGTCCACTTCAGTGGTCTGTGTGCATTTATAAAATAAAAATCCACAGGAAGCACAAGAAAATGGCTTTTAGATAGTTTCCACTGTAGTGACCACTATGCATGAAAGGGTTAAGTAGTTTAATCCAATAAAACTAGAAGTGAGCATAAAATGAAGTCCTTCAACTCAGGGCAGAACTTGTTGGCTCGACTCATAACTAAATAACAGGCAATACAGACTTGAATAATGTTTCTCATCATGCACTTAATGTTGAACTATTTCATCAACATATTCAACATTAAATGATGGGCTTATATCTGAAAACACTTGTCTTGAGGTACTGACATAAAATAATTTATCCTGATAGCTGGTGAATTGCCGTCCATGGTGGAATACGTGCCATTAGCCAGATGTGTGTTAGACAACAGAAGCAACATTGTTTTCTTTTGTGATGCTACAGCCGGATATCGAGTACCATCTGGTGTGTGGTGTTGGTGTGTTCTTGTTCATGTATGTGATCTGAAAGGGGAAGTGCCAAATGAGGAAGAAGTGTGAGTAACCGGTGGAGAGGGAGATCGTGGGGCAGTCCTTCGTTAGACGTGACAAATGTTTACTGTCATTTCTTCTCTTTAGTGGAGAATGACAGTCATTGTTTGCACCAAAAGGCAAGTTATGTATTCTTTCCTTGAATAAATGAAGAACAGGAGTTGTTCAGGCCACAGTGGGTTGTGCTCTGCTGACCATCGCACCCTGATCCAACCGTTTGTCTGAAGGTCTTTACAGCAACAAATGCAGCCATTAACTGGCCATTCTGAGATTTGTGGACACAACGCTGCTGAACCAGTAGCAGCTCCCACAGTTCCCACTCAACAAACAGATTCAGTTTGCACTTACTAGGTGCAAACTGTGTCTTTTACATGTTTCTGATGTTCTGTTGATAATGTAGTTTACACTTTAATCACACATGATGTGTAGTCAATGCGTAAACATCACACATTTTACACATTGTACACCGTAGAGACATTAATGTAAAATAAATATTTGTCCCGGGACGCCTTCCATACTCCATACTTCTTCTACTGACTTGAACAAGCAGTTTGTTGACTCGTTTGAGCACTGCTGCCACCTAGTGATGGAAGCTTGTTTTTCGTGGTTAAATATTTGCAACACTCAGGTGTTACAACCACAAGACTGATCAGTTTTATTTTTATCAAACAATAAGCATGGATTGGACCCTGTAAGAATTTTAATTAATTACTCTTTTATTGAAGTCACGTTGAAAATTTTAGACAATGAATCAATATGTTTACTTAACAAAATAAACAAGCTTTCATTTTTGCAATTTTTAGTTCTTTTTTGCACAAAGAAAGATTTTTTGTTTCATTTCATAAGGTTGGAAGACAAAAAGAACAATTTATCTTATTCTCCTCGGCTCACCCACAGGTCTCTTCTGTGACGGTCAGTTTGTGTAAAATGTTACGAGGAGTTACGGTTAAGAGTGAGGAGTACATGACATTAAAAATGTTTAATATTTCAGCCCAAAGGTAAAACAATCCTGAGAATTTAAAGATCTTCCAGATTATTTTATTCTTTGATTATGGTTTGTGTGATCACATTATCACTGCATTCTTTAAGAAGGACTGTATTTGTTGTCTCTTTTTAAGACTTTTGTCTCTAACTCTCCATGACTTGCTTCCTTTTTTTCTGGCTTACATCAATAGACAGTTTGAGGACAAAACATCAGATCTAAATTAAATTTGAGATGATTTCCACTTATTTTTTGAGGCAAAGCTTTGCCTTCTACCCTCCAGTTTCCTAAAATAACCATTTATTAAATGTTATGTAAATGTTTCTTGTTTGATATGTCTTTACTTGAAGCTGTCCTTTTTTTACTTATGACTCTAAAACCTGCAGCTGTTCTTGCAAACATCTGTGTTTTTCACATTTCCAGATAATGCTCTTGTAATTCCAGAATGCTGACATATTATACTTGATTAAAGGGTTTTCCTGACCCCAGGATCTGCTGTTCAACATTATTTAAGTCGGGTATACATTACAATTATTGGCAGATTTTGAGCTGATTTTCCTTTCGTGTGATAATTTGGATTAAACTTGGCCCTTTGTGCTCCATGATGTCATCATGGGTAGTTTATACAGGCAGAAACAAGAACCGATCAACCCCTTGGCTCCTGATCAAATATCATATGGTCACATACGATATATATTACAAATGTGTGCAAACCTTTGTTGTTATTCTACTAATGGCAAAAAAACACAATTTTGCCATTTCTATGTTTCCATTAAATAAATTAAATGCAAATCGCAGTAGGATAAGCTTGTGGATGAGGCTTATTGATGAGTCTTTAAGCCTCATTGTTAGAGTAACAAGCACTTTACTCTCAGAAGCGGCTACGTATGCAGCTTTTTGGGTAAATTGTAGTCTGTGATTTTATAGAAGAGCTTTAGATTCAACACGTTAGAATGACACAACTTTTTACAAACTGTGCGATGCTATGAGAGCTCTGGTGGAGCCAGCGGCACATTGCTGGAAAAAACAACAACAAACCATCCTCCTGCCACTTCCTGTCGTCTTTGTGGTTTTGCCAGTAGTAACGTCCTGCTGTTGATATTGTGACTTGTGTAAAATGTTTCCATTGCAGCTACTTAAACCTTGTGAGTGTATTGCGCTGATGAAGCATTGGTTGCCATAGAGGCAAAGATTGTCAGTGAAGCGCTCTTGTTTTAGTTGAGCATTCTCTCATTCTCAGGCGAGAGTCTCCTAATTCTAGGATTTTTCTTTCTCTCTGCAGTTCTGGATTAAAGAGTCCGGCATGCTGTGTACACAGTGTGAGCAGTCAGGTCACATCCCAGCATCAGGTCATACGTGGAGAACGTAATTTACGAGCCGTGAATTTTTGAAGCCTTCGAAGTGATTGAACAGTTACGTTGTATTTAAATACAACTGAAAATATTGTGTAATGCATTCCCAACTGCAGGTGTTTCATTGCCCTCACACACACGGCTTAAATAATTGGGTGATAAAAAGTTTTCTACAGCAGTTCAGGAGGTTACTGCAATCATTTGAGTCAGGCAACTGGAGCAGACGTCTAAAATATGTCCAATGGCTCCTGAGGACAAAACTGAAAACTGGTTGTTTAATTCATCCAAGCATCCATCAGTAAAAGAAAATAATCAGAACCTAAAAAAATATTAAATAATACCCCTCAAAAGCAATAAGTTATTTAACAATGCAGCTGCTTAAACCTTTAATGTTGTTTGGAGTCTTAAAGTAATGAAACGTAGTGAGACTCAATGAATGGCATCAAACTACTAATAAGTGTGGGAATTAGTGTGGGCAAATGCTAAAGCAGCATTTACTGCTTGGATGTAATTATAGAGAGATGAACAGCTTAAGTAAACAGCTGTTTGTCTGGAGAGTTTCATTGCAATATAAAACCCCTTCCAGCTGCCAAAGGAGAGCTTTAAAACGCCTGAGGACTCCAGAGGAGTTCAGGACTTCTGGTTTATACATGAGATAAAAGAAACTTTCCTAAAACAAACTACAACTCATAGCAAATACCAGATGGGAAAGAAAAGACGGGGTAATTCTGGTCATATTTGACTGGAGTTCAAGGTTTTCCCAGTAAGTTGGACAAGAGGGGGATGTCTGCAGTTGTTGTGGATGAAATGTTACAGGAACTAAACTGGAAGTAGACGAGTCCAGAAGGGGTCTGTGGTTAACACCAAGAATTATTTGTGCTCTTACGCATCATGCCAAAAGTAAAAAAAGTAAGCATCCAAAACAATAAGGGAACAATAGTCAAAACATGCAATGACTCAACCAAGCTAACTTTGTAAAAAACTAAAGAAGGACAAATTATTGTGACAGTGCCACTCCAGCATGATCCCCCCCTAGGGGGCGTAATTCTGGAAAATGAAAGGTCAAAAACCTAAAAGCTGCAGTGAGTAGCTCTGGGGTTGGAGATCTCTGCTTTAAACTGTCACCATTATGAAAGTTTCCATGAGTTTGATGCGCTCAGTTGGTTTTAATCTGTTCCCAGATGTATCCTGTCCTACATACTCCTGAACGGTGGGTGACTTTATGACTTTATGCACCTTAATCTGCCACCACAAAGCGACGACGTGAACAAATGGTGTCACTAAAGTTACCTGCTGTTCAAACAGCCGGTAGAAAATGATGCTTTGGTTAAATAAACACAACAACTTATGTAACAGTGACTGAAAAAATCTGCATCTAAATATTTAATTGTATGTATTTGATAGGGACAGACACAGAAAACAGGTTAAGGGCCATATGCTGCCTGCATCAGTGAATTAGCCATTAGCCATTAGCCATGGCTAATTCACCACAATCGTTCTTAGAAGACCTTTAACAGTTTATTAAGTCATAGATCTGGGCTGTGGCTATTGCTTCACATATTTAGCAATCAGGACAGCAGGCTTTGTTTCCTGGAGAAAAAAAGTCGTAACACCAGTTTTGTTAAAGATGGAGTGGTTTCTATAGAGGTACTGTAAATAGATTGGAGGGAAGGTGGATTGCAGAATCTTGGAATCAAATTTAGATTATGAGGGCAGATGTCATCGTCTCAAAACATCATCAATAGATGCCTTCATTAAAAACCAGAATGATTTGGGAAAAAATTAATTTCTGATGAACTTTGTATCAACAAGGATGCAAAAAGAAAAGATGGTGTTGGAAGTGCTTCAAGATGTGGACCATAATGTCCGCTGAAGAGATTTCTGGTCTTGTTATTAGTCCTGTCCTTCCACCATTCATCAGGGCCGATGTTGAAACCTGTAACATCGAGGATACAGGAGACAACCTGAGCTGGAGCTTTAAGCTACTGTCATCTAAAACACAAAGAATGAGCCGCAAATTTTAGAAGATGTGATTTTTGTAACGGATGTATACAGAGGAAGAAGACTTAAGCCAAAATCTAAAATAAACTAATCTTTATGGCAGTATTAAAGTCAACATGCATAAAGAGTAGTATCATTCTCACTGAAGAGATTGCCCTCACTACTGATTACAGAATAACTCTAGGAAAAAAAACAAACTGACATTGACAAGTTGCTTATTCAAGTTCAGGGTCTTTGTCACTGCAAGGAGCCAGAACTGAATTAAAAAAAGTAAATCATGAACCAACAGGCTCTTCCCTCCCTGGAAACCTCCATGGATGAGTCCTTTACTAAACTAACAGCTACGTGTTCCCACTTCATTCTTTCTCCAAACACAGTTGTGCATGTGAACTGATCAATATGGTGTTTTCAATATGCAGTCAAGTTTATCAACGCTGTCCTTCGGCATCAGCCCATGCATTAAACGCTCACTGTGCGTTCCTCATAACTGTCATGATTTGCTAAGTCGTTGTGAGTTGCACCCAAAGTGCAACAGGATGGAAGCAGATTTTAGATGACAAGAGTTTTAATAGTCCAAGAAATCACCTGCGTAAACCACAGGAGATCACTGGGAACATGAGGAGACAGAGCGAGGAGACACAAGCACCCAGCAGGGAACGATGACACAGGTAAGAATACACACACACACACACACCCCCACCCGCCCACCCCCACACACACACACACACACACCCCCACACACACACACACACACACACACACTGGGGCAATCAAGATGATGAACAGCTGGAACCAATTACACAAGATGATGCAAGATGGCTGAACAATCAAAATACAAAGTAAGAAACCTGAAACCATGTAAAACCAGATAAACAGCCCAATAACAGAAGAATTTATCCTGCACTGCAAAAATTCACCATTCAGAAATAAAAGTACAAAAATGGCACACATATTGCGTAATATAAGAAAACGTATCTGCCATGTCAAGCCTTTACAAAAGACATAAAAATATTGAACTTCAATGAAGCTACAAAAACCTTAAGTTCAAGCAAAAACCCAAGAATTTATCCTGTCGGTATTAGAACAAGAAATGTTATTGGCTTATTTAAATAAAAATATGAGCTCAGCAATGTTTCACGTCTGTATTATTTTTCTGCACACAAAAAACCTAAAATATTAACAGCGAATTGCTAAATGAATGCTTAAACCTTTTTAAAAACACTTAGAACTGTTAAGGCGTTGGGCTCTTCTGCACACGGAAACACAAAATGAAGAGCAATCAATAAAAAGCTATGAGATTATAATCCAGTAATATGAAAACTTACCTAGAGAACGTGAAGCATCGCCTCAGTTGCAGGTTCCAGCTTTTCAGGTGGAGCAATAAGTGATGGGATGTCTGACAGAGTCTTCGCCATGGCAACAGTTTGGTTTACTGGAAGACAAGACAATCTCATTTTATTTGTGACTTTGTACTAATATCCTCAACAAGCTTCTGGTTCCTAAGCTACTTTCAATATCAGACAAATGGGAAAATGGGCTTGAAACATACCTGTAGAGTGTTTGTCAATCAAACATGAAGAAGAAAGGAGGAAGAGGAGGAAAACGATCAGAGCTGCTCCACAGAACAGTGACAGTGAGCAGTAAACTGATATAGGTCACCCTTAATACAGCAAAGAGTTAAATTAGACATGAGTGTTGTGACCCACTAACCTGAGAGGACGGTTTCTGATCGGGGGGTTTTGGTTACAGAAGACAGAGAATGAAAACAGTATCGTGGTGAGAGGAGCGTTGAGGAGATGTTTTCCTGCCAAGACCAGCAGAGATTCCTGGAAATTCACTTCAGTGTCAAACAAAAGAGCTTTGATTTGTTCTGCTTACAAAAGACAAATATTCCTCTGGAATCACTCATCCCTGTTTGAACTAGACCAACTTCAAACGAGGGCTGTTTTTAGCTTTCAAATGATTTAGATTTTATAATGAGGAGGGACCCAGAATTACTTTTTATTTGGGAAGTAAAATAATAAAACATTTGTCAACAGCTATGCTGCTAATAAAATTGAAGTGGATAAATATTACAGGCATGGAAAAAAAGGTTTTTATGTTCCACTAGTTTGAGGACCTGTTGTGTATGATTTAATTATGATCTCATCACGGTGGATGATTGAGCTGATATTTGGGAAATTGGTTGATTGTGAATCCATCTGGAAAAAATTCAAACACCCAAGAAAGCTGGAAAGCACTGGAACATAAAACTGCTGTAGAACTGATGCAAAATCCAAAACGTACTTTCTTTATCTGAGAGCAGAGAGTTGCATCTGATTTGATGGACTTTAAATAGAAACACACACATTGTCTGGCTGAAAATAAATGCATCAAATATAATAACAGTCTGCTGTAAAACGGTACATATCCTCCAACATAGTCAAATTGTTTCATTCTGAGTTTATGTAAATTACTAAAGTCAGGTAGTGTAGCCATGTTGACTTGTTTAATTTACAACATAAAGTTTTAAATGAACTTTAATTTAAAAATGATTTTACATTAATTTTTGGAAGTGATTTTGCATCTTCCTACTAAAAGTAAGGACACAATCCTTCTGTTTAACAGCTTATTAACTCACTTTAAAAAACGATTTCAGGTTCTCATTTGTCTAATATTTTCAATTTTCAGTCCAAAGAAAACACGATATTGGATGTTTACCTCCAGCAGGATTTCAAACTGACATTTACAGTATCATAAAATCTCTGCGGTTTTGTCTTCAGCTTTTTTATTATTATAGTGAATTACATGTCTGTCCCACCACATATCTGAAATGATGTGTTTTTTTCTTCTCTTTGTCTAAGGGGTTTGGTTTTGCTACCTATAAAGTAGTAAAATAGACCAGTCTCGTGTGTAAGGCCAATTACAGACCCTGATGTAAACACTTAGTTAGTGTCATTACACTGGAACCAGACGACAAGACTTAAAAAATTGCCCCCTGAAGGAAGCCAAGTTCGCCACATGCGTGTGGAGCTGCTGTGGTGCTGCTTACATTTGGGACTGTTGAGGATGGATTAGAAAACAGAAACAGATCCCAAAACAACCACAGTGAGACCAAAATCCACATTATCTTTTTAAATCAGCAGCTGCTTTCTCCAACAAAATTCCTTATCATCAACATCTAAGCACCAGAGACCAGACAATCAGCAACCCAAAATTATCTACACAGCATTCTCAATTAAGTTTGACACTCTCTGCAGTCTGCTCTCAATTTAGTATTTTTGATAAGACTGATCTTTGGAAAACTCAAGAAATGTTGTTTTCTCCACTTTATAACCCAGAATGTCACTAAGTCTGCGGTTTGTCTGAGGACTTGCAGACACAAAAACATCAAGAGCCTCCAAATCCCCAGCAATAACATTTAAGGCTTCTTTCCTAAAATTGAGCTCAAGAATTATGAGATAACTGAACATCTGTAAGGTGATGGATTTTATGTTGAATCTGGTTTTATATCAGGAGGAAAAATATTATTTTCATCATCCATAAATCGAGATTTTCCATGAAAGCTGCTGTTTAGTAGCCAATGTCTTTATTGTTCAACACATTTTGTTTGTAAATGCAGGTTACAAAATTTCTTACTTTTATCTGTTATTCTTTTCATGTTTAAATAACCAAAATGAACAACACAGAAAGGCATTTATGAAATGCTTATGAGCCGTTCATCCTTCCCTGACCTGTTTGCCTAAAGTGATTTTGACAAAAAGAAAAAAAAAAACACCACCTCTTTATTTTTGCCTAAAAATATTTTAGGCAAAAACAAACCACTTTTTGCAGAAATGATTTAAACCATTATTTTAGGAAGTTGACACTATAAATTGAACATCTCTGGAGAAAGACCAATGGGTTTTTTGGAGATGTTAAAAAATTTGGTTGCCTGAGCAGCAAAGCATTTCCATCCAACAGAATCAACACAACTGCAACTGGAAAAACTGAACAGTGACCCAGTAAGTATTTGAATTAATATCACACTATTACTCTATCCTTCATGCAGGGATGAAGATCCACTCACATGCCAGCTGCTGGAAATTGAAAGTGAAACTAATAACAGCTGAAAGCAGATGATTCTTTAATAAAACAAAGAAAAAGAAACAAAATCTTAATGACAAGCAAAAGTAAGGAGATGCATTCAGTATTCTGAATTCGATCCGTGTATTCATGCATAAGAGGAGTTCATCAAAAGCAACTCACATGCTTCAAAGACCTGACAGGACTTTATTCTTACACAAAATCCTCCTAATTCTCTCAGGTTTAAACCCGTTTAGCTCTTTATTAATACATAAAAACAGAAAGTGTGAGTCAGCAGCTGAAATAACTCCATCTGCTGACTCAGAAGGTTTCAGTGAGCAGCCAGTCTAAAACAGCCTCCAAGATTATTTTTCACTAATCACTTATGCTACCAGATTCATATTCTCTGCCACTCTTATTATTTTATGCTCCTCCTCCTTTGAGCCCTGCAGAGGTTCAGTTTCAATCTGCCATTAAAGCTTTTCCCAGAATGCCTCTGGATTATCCAGATATTATTTCTATATTTTTAGGTCTTTGAATACTAAAGTCGTGTGAATGGTTTAATTTGCAACATCTATGTTACCACATGCTCCTTAGGTTTGTTTATAACAACATAAACATTGGTTTTGATGTAGGATATTTGGTGATTGCACTTATTTTTAAGTGCTTTTTACAAGGATGATTAGTTCTTACAATTGTCACTTGCTTTGGAATAGACTGCATGAATAGAGAGAAAATGGTTTTTGACAACTTTTTGGCTTTAGCCACAATTTCAAATGAAAAATTGCTGAGGTTACAGAAAAGAGTATTAAGGAAAAAATCATTTTTATTTCAGTTTGAGGCATTTTCTATTTTTCGTATTTGTTTTTTGCTCAAACTACTGGATGCACTCGATTTCCCTCACAGTTTAATTCAGGAAATTCAAGACTGAAAATTTTAAATGATCTTAATGATTCGTACTACAAGACAGAACATATACAGCAACAAAGTGGTGCATTAAAAAATGACTTAGAAAAGCTCAAACTCACCTAGAACATAAGGGATGTGGGAATAAAACAGTAATTTCCTGAAAGAGTGAGCAGTTATGCATCTCACATCACGGACTGGGCCTTATGTGAATAGGTTATTCTTCCCCTGGGGGTAAATTAAATTAGAGGTTATTTGATCAGGATTTTGCTTTCAAAGTCTTTTGGAAGGTTAATTCAGTTTAATTTAACTCTGAGTCTCAGCTTTTATCCTGGGAAACAGCAAAGATGCAACAGTGCTTTGTTTCTACTGCCTTGGCTGTGATGTGCTGGGCATCAAATTTTCCCAGAACCGTTCAAAACAAAACAAATGACAAAAAAACCACCTGAAGATCGGAGTGTAGAGCTTCAGGATGAATATATTGGGATATTTGTTGTTTGATATGAAGGAAATGACTTTTATTGTGCATATTTATTAATACCTGTACCTTTAATGTGTTCAACTCATGCAAACATATCCAATTGAATGTTAATCCAATAAAATTTATTCATACAGACAAATTTTCACACTAAAGTAAACGTATGGACTGATAATTGAACTGCTGCCATCAGTGGAATCAGGGTTTTGTTTGTTATTTGTTTTATATTAAAAGTGTGATGCAAACGAGGGCATCTTTGAAAACAGGACGTCTCCACTGGCAAATCAGATAGTTGCAAATTCTGACCACAATTTGCCCATGAGGGATGTGCTGCTGTGGTCCAGGATGCCACTGTGTAAAATGGGTCACTCCACTGTCTCTGCTGACGATTCGTCCATGTTGGAGCTGCTGTCCATCTACCTGCTGGCAAACTTTTGGTATTTACTAAAAATCTGATGCATCGGTTTCTCTGTTTTTAATTCTTTTGTTTGTCCTGATTTTATCCTGATCAGTTTATGTTGCTTTGATTTAACTTTAGCACTACAGCATTACATCCTTTAAACTTTGACTCTTTTTCCATTCACTCAATTGTTTTAAATATACTCAACCCTCACATGCTTTTTTTCCTCATTGCTGTTTATTTCTCCCTAATCTGTGAGTTTCTCTTGAAGTGTTGGATGTTTGATTTCATTCTTTTCTATGAATTCTGCCATGCTGAAATAACTTACACAATTTCCTCATTGACTCTGTCATTAGTAATGCATTGAATGTCTTGAAGAAGGATGAAAAGATCTGCACATATCTGAATAAATTTAGATTTTTAAGTTACAGCCATATTAGAAAGGATGCACTGAAAGACAAGTTGAATGACAGAGATTAAGGAGGAAAAGAAATGAATTTAGAAACCAATTTGCATCGATCTCCTTCAATTCTCCTTTATGTACTTCATCAGGATTCTGTCCTTCCTTGGTTTGGTTTGTGGTGAACCACATGGTGAACTGCAGGCCAAACTAGGGCCTGTTTTCTTATAGACCTCACGACAGCAGCACACAATGTCACTCTGGGCGGCCATCGCTGCAGAACTCCAGTCAAAACAACTCCATCAAGCAGCTGCTGAAAAACCCTGAAAATCGCGTGACCGCCACAATCTGCAGAGGAAAACAAATCTTCCACTAACGAAAAGCCACAACATCTACATAGGTGATCTGAATCTAGAAGACATTAATGTTTTGAGCATTTTCAGGCATTTCAAACACAATTTCATAACTTGGGTATTTTCTGCACCAGCACCACTCTCTGCCATAAAAACATGTTTTTTCCCCACTTATTTTTCCATTTTGGAATACCTCCTGCCCACTGGTCCCTGATAATTACAGCATACATTTCATTAATCCCAATCCGTGTCCTGTAAAACGCTGACAGAACCTGAACACAGTTCCATGAGGGAGCAGCAGTTTGAAGCTAATGCCATCAGACGTGTACAGCATTTCTGCTGCGGTGATAATAAGCTGAGAGTCGTTCATAAAAACGAGGCTGGACATGTTGACCACACCACATGCTGCTGCAGACGCCGTCTACGGCTGTTGGCATGTGAAAACCATCCAGCTCCAGTTATGGTCACATTTGTTTTGGCAAAAGTAACTAAACTATTAAAAGATTTACAAACCAAAATATTCAGGGAAATTTGATTTTACCCTTCAAAACAACAATAAAGCAAGAAAAATGCAAACCAGTGTCTTAATTTGTAAATGTTCTCATTTGCTGGCCAGGCTTTTGATTTCATTCAGAAGAAGGAAAAAAGTCAAACCAGTTTGATTAGTTCTCTGTTTTGTTACAGATGAACTAATCACCCTGTATAATCCTCTTTTGCATGTCATGAAAATCTTGCGGCCAAACAAATATTTAAGCTTTCATTCTGACTAGATTTCTGAAAACAAAGAGACAAAAACAAATCAGATTTGCATTTTGAGCTCTTGGCCTCTGTTTTTTTTGTTGTTATTTTTTAACTACTTACCAATGGTAGCTAATGACTGGATCCAGTCACTCTGTGCTTTCAAACCAAAAGTAAAGACCAATGTGAAATACATGTAAAACTCTTTCTTCTTTTTTGAGGATGTATTTGCACACATGTGAAAAGCAGTGACCTGTACTGATGTTTATGAATACCAGTAACATGTATTTGTATAAACCAATCAGCTGAGCAGAAGTGATTCTAAAAGCCCAGCCCAGTTTTAAATAAAATTATTTACTATAAATTCATTGCATATTAAACTGCATGCACCAAAGCTGTTTCTCAGGGACTGAGTCGTACCAGTCATCAGTCTGTCTGCCACAGATCCGGAGCTGCTGCTGCTGCTGGTATAGGAGACGATTTGTTGAAATTAAAATAGTTATTAGAAGTTTAAATATGTAAACTAGGGAAATAACATTGTCTGGCTGCACAGAGCAGCATACTTAGTTGTAATTAGGATGAACCTTCATTCCATCCTTCTGTCTGGGTCAGCGCTGAACCACAGCTGCTGAATGGGTGCCAATGACTTTAGGCTTTTCTTGCCCTCCTAGGTCAAAGGTCATATTTGTTGTGGTGTAACATTAATGTGAGGTCTTCCTACTGTTTGCACCGGGATGCAGTGAGACTGAGAAGTCATATTTTCCACATTGTGTCCTATTAACTGGATCAGGAGACTTACAGTCATTAAGCAAGAGAAGGTTGTGAAGTAAAGAACATAACATCAACAGTTGCCTTGGGCAGGAGGATGTTTTTCTTCTGCAATCCAAACTATCAGGAGTCAGTTATGAATTCAGAGCTGCTGCAAAAAACCAAACGGTTGTTATCGCTCTTCGGAGATTACACTGAAATATTTTCCAGCTAATCTTTTTTTTTTCTCTAAAACATTCTAAAGGACTGAATGTAAAAAAACAACTGTAATTCCATGAAGTGCTGTAGTCGTGCATTGAAGTGCCTTTTAATTGTGTGCTTATGGAAATATTGACAAAGAATTAAAATAAGTAGCATAATATTGTAAGAACCTTAAGTCAGGAAAATGTTATAATAAAAGTGCAGTTTCTGCAGACATATTCACAGATTGCAATGTAAAAATATCAAATGCAGAGATAGTTTTTAATATGGTCTACACTGCAAAAACACAGTAAAAAAGTATATTTGGTCTAGTTACTAGTGAAAATATCTTAGTTCATATTAATTAAGATAAAACTAACACAAAAGTAACTTTCAGCAACATACAGGAGCTTATTTTAGATTTATATTTTAGATTTATATTGATTTTAAAAAGTACTAGTTCCACTAGGAGAGTATTTTATTTATAATATCGAAGAAAAAAAAATTTAACTCAATATTAAGGAATTACTGGCCTAAAATGAGTTCCTATTTCTTGCTGAACAGATACTTATAAGTTACTTTGGTCTCTGTTCAATAAATTATTCACACTAGAAACTAGACCGAATTTACTTGGGACGATTTTGTGTTTTTACAGTGTAACTAGTTAATAAAGTTAGAAAAATGTCCACACAGGCAACCTTTAAATAAGATAAGCCATAATTTTAATCCGTAACATGTATCATGAAGACCATAAAGAATAAAGTGGAGATCAAGCTTTGTTCAACAGAACTCATTTTACTGCAAATAAACAAAAATACCTGTTCAGGACAAAAATACTGTAGATCTTAAAACTGTTTTCCTAAATCACAGTGGTATTTACTGTGTTTTCTTTAATATGAGGAATTTGAACAAATGAGAAGCAGCCTGAGGTTTCTGTGTCCACCTCCTGCCGCTGACTGCACCGGCAGGCACTTCCAAAGGAATTTAAACTCATTAGCCTCAGAAGCCTTCATTACGGCACAATAACAAAAAAAAAAAAAGAGATAAACTGAGCCAGACACTTAAGAAAAATTGGTGTCTGGAAGAGAAAACATGCATACTGTAGAGCCGCTGCAGAAGTCTGTGGTCATCCTGGCAGCTCCCATGAAAGCGTCTGGAGTCACCACAAGCCTCACTTCAGAGTTTGGTGATTCTCATATGATCTTGTGAAATGAGCAAGACCTCAGGTTGCATGTTGTGGTTCTGAAATTGAAATGGGGATTTTGTTTCTCGTATGATTATATAAAAATGTGTATAATGTTGTTGTTCTTCATTCCTCTGTCATAGAAAAAATCATGTGACAAAACCTCAAATTGCACAGTGTTTTTATGTGTTTTCAAGCCAACTGTGTGGGTTTGGCTCCAGCAAAGCTGTTTTGGCAAACACAGTTTTGGTCAGTATAGTTAATTCCAGTAGCGTGCAACTGGAAATGAGAAAACTGTACAAAACAGTTTGAAAAACACAAAATGAAAGAAGCATAGCAGTAAAAAAATCTGGCTTAGGCAATAAGTATTTTTCCAGGAACAGAAGCGAGTTTATAATGTAATATTAGTGGCAGCGCTGATTTATAAACACACACACAAACACAGTAAGGCTGTTCTGTCGGGCTCAGAAGGCAGATCTGCCCCGGCATCATAAAACGGTGGTGGCATCTTGGTATTTCCAGCCTGTCTCTTATATAACGGATGCCTCTGGGTGTTTCAGCTTCCAGAACAGGTCACTCCAATGCAGACAAGCTATTATTCTATGCAAATTACTAAACATGCAAAACAGATGACATTTTACTTAAAGATCAAGGCAAGCCAAGTTTATTTGTATGACATTATTCATAACACAGGTAACTCAGAAAGAACGGCTCATGTGAGAATGAGCAGGAGCAGCAGCACAGAAAATTACAATATTTAGTAACAATGTGAAATTATATGCAAAACCAATGAAATAAATAACTAATACACTGATCGCTGATGTTTATGGGTGAGCTGCAGCTATTTTTTTGTCTTGTTTCTAGTGTAAATATCCTAGTACACTTGAAAAAATTTAAAAGTCCATTTTCAGTAAGATATATAAGCCTCATTTAAGTCGATAATTCTTGGATATTGATCAGCAGATTAGGTAAATAGATTAAGTACTATTCCGCTGGCAGACTTTTTCACTTATAACCGGAAAAATGTCTTGACATAAGTGAAATAACTAGTACATTCTTTAAATCCATACTTAAGAATTAAATACCTGAAACAAGCTTGTATAGCCTTCTGGGAAGTTATTTAAGATATTTGCCTTATAAACTGGAGAGCAATTCTTGGTAAAGTTTTCTGGTTTTGCAGTGCATTTAGTGTTTCTGTCCCTTTTAATCCAGACAAGGATATAAGATATTAAGAACAATCAGAAGAGAATATAAAAATCACATTTTAATAAATTGCTGTGACTGCAAAGAGTGATGCAGAGAGAGGTTCAATGTACATTGGAACTGAAAAACATTGCAAATTCTGTCAAATATTAGTATTTGATTAAATGATTGACAAATCCTTAAAGATTATTTTTCTTTAATCTCATTCTACTGCTATTTAAATGTATCCTTTAAAAACAGGGAGCTGATGCAGTTATGTAACAGATTGTATGAAGTTGGGTTTTATAGTATTAATCCAGACTGGCAGAAACATTTCCACTGACCTGTAACTGTCAGATTTTTGTCTCTTGACAGAAAAAGGTGAAGCTGCATTACAAGAGACATTACAATAATCTGAAAATAGTAGCATGCACGTCTCCTGTAACGACAGGAAACTCTTTATTTTCAGGCTTTTTCAAACATTTTGTAGATATAGAGTCCAACTGAGAATCTGTTCTTTCTACCAGTAACCACAATCATCTGTTCAGTGCCTCTCTCAATGACACTTTGACATGTTGGGGCGGAGAAGCCAGGGATCACACCATTAACTCTCTGATTAGTGGATGATTCATCAGTAAGCCAGAACCACAGATGGACATCTTCAAAAACGCCTTAACAGCTGAACCATTACAGACCAAAGTCCAGGCTTAGTCAGAAAACGTTCGTGTCAAATCTCACAAATGGAAAGTAGAGAAAGTTCACAACTCATCCCTACGATGAGATGGGAATTACAAAAATATGTGAGTTCACTTCAGTGTTTTGTTTTCAGTCGGTTATGGGCTGATGTGACTGGACATCAATATTCAAAGACATACAATCTTTGATTGTAAGAAATAAAATATTGAATTGAAAACATCCTGTGTTTGAGTCTTTCACAGGGATGTTGTTCTTCCAAATAAAATCCATTAATGCACATGTTTTTCCCACAAACAAACAGAGTTATGTTCAGGTGCTGTGGGAATATTACTTAAAGTGAACCACAGACAGCAGCAAAGGTGTATATTTATCAGCAGTTGAGTCAATAGCGACTTAGATGTGGTGTTTAAAAGCCAAAGTATGCTTTAGGGGCAGTTTCATTGTGTTCTCGAGTATGTATATATATAAAAAAAAGCCTAATATGTTATTTTTGGCTGCTTGTAATAAATGAAACCAAGCTGCATGCAAACTTTCTGACTGCATTCTGCAGTCAGAAAGAGGATTTGTGAGATTTAGCAGTGAGATCACATGTTTTCTGCTGCTGCAACATCATGTTAGGTAACACATGCAAAAGAGACATGACTCACATAAAACTTCAATGATCCAAGACATACACTGATTCGACTCAGGGAAACACAGTCTCCTCCCTCACTGTGGTAACAGTTTGTTTTGAACAATAAAATATGGACAGGAAGGATTTTCATTTTTACCATCCAATGATAAAAATCCCCAAACTGCAGTGTCATCATGCTTCTGTGTAGTGACTGCTGTAGGAAAATCAAACACTCCACTGTTTTACATGGATTTGTTTGTGATGCTCGAACAAAAAGCGAAAATCACTTTAGAACGATGGCTGAAACATGGCAAACATGCAACATATTCAGGGTTTAAGGAATAGAAAACTGGGATCTGAACATTAAAATGTGTGTAGATGTAACTCTGCTCAGTGTTGGAAACAGAAATAGCTTCTAGTCAGTTGGAGGTCAGTGATATTTCTGTCACCTCCACGTGAGGAGAAGCAGTGTGTGAGTGTTTTTTTATTATTATTTCCATTCAAGTCATCCAGAACTCTGTAAGGCTTGACGTGATCCTGAAAACCAAACGATAAAACAACATTCTTGTTTATGTTTTTGTCTAAATGAAGCTTTGTCACAGATCTCTTTGTGTGCATGCTCTTCACAGCTATGTCCACTGATGTGCTCCGTGTCTTTGTCCTGCCGACATTTCTGCCTGCACACCTCAACATGTGACTAATTCTCAGTCTCAAAATGACTGCTGTACTTTTTCTCTTTCTTGCCACATGCTAACTAAAAAAATCAAGCTAACCACACCAACCTCTGAAATTCGTGGACCACTGTAGTAAGTTTCCCTTTACTCTGATTATTAGTTTCTAGGAAGGTAAACAGGAAGATCAGTCGTTGGATTCCTACCATGGTGGTAAGGAGCTGAGCATGCCTTCCTGACATCAGGACCTACTTTCACTATTTTAACTTCTCACTATAATTTCAGTATGTCACAAACTAACAACTGTGTAAATTATTTTAGATGTATTAAACAGGAATATGACAATTATCCATTGTTCAGTTTATTTCCATCATCATCATCATCATCATCAATCAGAGGAATGGTATCTTATCAACTAGAAAATTTCGGAAGAAATTTAGCCGGGGCCTGCCAAGGCGCGCCCGTCGGGCTCGGGCCCGGCGTCGTCGCGCCACAAATCGGCGTCGACGCTAAAGAACGCCGCGACGTAATCAGTGGCACGCGGAGAACCGCAAGAACGTTAAGCGAGGCGGACGTGCACAATTCGGTACGATTTAAAATGTTGTCAAGGCTTTTATTTTGGAAGTTTTGTTAAACTTCATTTCAAAGGGCCAAACTAATCCCATGCGTAATAGTCCTTGGGTTAAAATAGTTATATAATGCTCAAAACACAAGTAGCTGATGTAAAAATATTCAAGGCTTTTATTTTGAAATTTTCAGTATGCTTCATTTTAAAGTTCTGAACTAATACCACGTGTAAGAGTGCTTTGGATGAAAAAGTCAAATAAAGGCAAAACAGAGCAATTACGTCATGTAAAAATATTCAAGGCTTTTATTTTGAAATTATTATTATGCTCCATTTTAAAGTTCCGAAGTAATCCCATGTGTAACAGTGCTTTGGATGAAAAAGTCATATACGGCCAAAAAGAGCAATTACATGATGTAAAAATATTCAAGGCTTTTATTTTGAAATTTTCAGTATGATTCATTTCAGAGGGCCAAACTATTCCATTGTGTAACAGTGCTTTGGATAAAAAAGTCACATAAAGCCAAAAAGCGCAATTACCTGATGTAAAAATATTCAAGGCTTTTATTTTGAAATTATTATTATGCTCCATTTGAAAGTTCCGAAGTAATCCCATGTGTAACAGTGCTTTGGATGAAAAAGTCATATAAAGCCAAAAAGAGCAATTACGTCATGTAAAAATATTCAAGGCTTTTATTTTGAAATTTTCACTATGCTTCATTTCAAAGGGCCAAACTAATACCATGTGTAACAGTGCTTTGGATGAAAAAGTCAAATAAAGCCAAAAAGAGCAATTACATGATGTAAAAATATTCAAGGCTTTTATTTTGAAATTTTTGTTAAGCTTCATTTCAAAGGGCCAAACTAATCCCATGTGTAACAGTTACTGAGTTAAATCAGTTATATACAGCCCATAGCAGCAAGTAGTTCTAAAGGCCAGTTCTCAGTCCTGATCTGTTTCAACTGAGGATAGATAGAACTACAGTGATGCGTATTTGTAGTCCAAATCAGCAGCCAATAGCCTCTTGAGTTCCGTTGCTATGTTAAATAAGTTTCTCACCAAGGTGTGAACTGTTAGTGAAAGAGCCTGAGAGCCTCAGAAAATCCTGTCGCATCACTTTGCTCTGAAGCACCGTGACAGAAAACCGTACGGTCTAGATAAATTTCGAAAACATTTTACCGGAGCAGACAGGCGTATCAATGTGAGGACCGATTTTGATACTAATCGTGCGATATTTGTGGGCGTGATGGCGATTTCAAAAATGATTTGGGCTGAAAAAGTTGTCTTGATCTCCCACTCTAATCAGCGAGAGAAGCACTCTAACTTTAGGAAAAATGAGAAAGTTTGGGTCGCTTAGAGGCAAATTGTGGACACACCGTAACTGGTATCGACGAGCCGTCTTCACTTTCGAAGAGATCACAGACGTATCTACAAAATGAAATTTGAATGGCATTTCTAGGCAGTGTTGTATAGTAACGAAGTAAAAATACTTCACTACTTTACTTAAGTATATTTTGGAGTACTTCATACTTTCCTCGAGTATGAAAATTTTTGATGACTTTCACTTTTACTTCACTACATTTCCGAACTTAATTGCGTACTTTTACTCCGATACATTTTCAATGTGTGGTTTAGTTACTCGTTACAAAAAAGCGAGAGAGAGAAACAAAGTGTTTTGACCCCACCTACTGATTAGCAAGTAGGCTACCGAACAAAGTCCGTAGCCTGCTTGCCTGGGCTTGTTCATCACCTCCAATAGGATACACCTGTTTCGCTTCTCCCATTGTTGGGGAAATCAGAAATCAGAACACCGTACAGCGGATGGGAGGGAGGGACGAACACAGAAGAGTGCTGCCCGCACTGACGCGGCTCAGGGATTACGTGACACGCAGCGCCGTGCCCTATAATGCACTGTAAGCTATGTAATGTGTTTGAGGCAGTTGACCAAAATCCCGGACAATTTTTAAATTCCCCCCGGACATCTTTTTAGGTCTGAAAAGTAGGACATGTCCGGGAAAAAGAGGACGTCTGGTCACCCTAGTTCAATGGGGGACAGAAGCCATAGCGATAGCAATTTAGACTAAATTTAACGAATATAGGAAAGGCATGCAAGTTCAAAACCACAAACCATTAACATGTGCTACTCTTTAAAACTGGAACAATTTATTAGCAGGTTTAATTTTGTCTGCACTTGGTTGGGTACATTATTTTAAGTTTATTTGACAAGTTTACCAAAATATAAGAAATGTCATTCACACTTGCCTTGTTTTACTTTTTACTTGTACTTTTCATTACATTACTTGAGTACATCCATTTTTACAGTAATTTCCATACTTAAGTACAAGACGTTTCAGATACTTTAAGACTTTTACTCAAGTAACATTTCAGTCAGTGACTTCGACTTTTACCAAAGTCGTATTTTGGAGAGGTACTTGTACTTTTACTTGACTCTGAGATTTCAGTACTTTATACAACACTGTTTCTAGGTGAATTTGTGACGACACAGAAAATCCTCAAAAATAGGGTATTTCTAGGATTTTTCCCATTGACTTATAATGGGTTTTTTTTCGTAGTTTTTTGCGAATTATGTCGCCACGTTAACCCCAAATCCCACCACAAGTAATAGCTCCAATGGCGTGAATTTTCTGCACGTTTTGATACCTCATTTGTAGGTGTGCACCCAGCGGTATGAGCCGCATTAACGGTGACGGAAGAAAAATAAAGAAGAAGACTAGAAAATTTCGGAAGAAATTTAGCCGGGGCCTGCCAAGGCGCGCCCGTGGGGTTCGGGCCCGGCGTCGTCGCGCCACAAATCGGCGTCGACGCTAAAGAACGCCGTGACGTAATCAGTGGCACGCGGAAAAAATGCAAGGCTTTTATTTTGAAATTTTCAGTATGCTTCATTTTTAAGTTCCGAACTAATACCACGTGTAAGAGTGCTTTGGATGAAAAAGTCAAAAAAAGCCAAAAAGAGCTATTACCTCATGTAAAAATATTCAAGGCTTTTATTTTGAAATTATTATTATGCTCCATTTTAAAGTTCCAAACTAATCCCATGTGTAACAGTGCTTTGGATGAAAAAGTCATATACGGCCAAAAAAAGCAATTACATGATGTAAAAATATTCAAGGCTTTTATTTTGAAATTTTCAGTATGCTTCATTTCAGAGGGCCAAACTAATACCACGTGTAACAGTGCTTTGGATGAAAAAGTCATATACGGCCAAAAAGAGCAATTACGTCATGTAAAATATTCAAGGCTTTTATTTTGAAATTTTCAGTATGCTTAATTTTAAAGTTCCAAACTAATCCCATGTGTAACAGTGCTTTGGATGGAAAAGTCAGATAAAGCCAAAAAGAGCAATTACATGATGTAAAAATATTCAGGGCTTTTATTTTGAAATTATTATTATGCTCCATTTTAAAGTTCCAAACTAATCCCATGTGTAACAGTGCTTTGGATGAAAAAGTCATATACGGCCAAAAACAGCAATTACCTGATGTAAAAATATTCAAGGCTTTTATTTTGAAATTATTATTATGCTCCATTTTAAAGTTCCGAACTAATCCCATGTGTAACATTGCTTTGGATGAAAAAGTCATATACGGCCAAAAAGAGCAATTACGTCATGTAAAATATTCAAGGCTTTTATTTTGAAATTTTCAGTATGCTTCATTTTAAAGTTTAAAACTAATCCCATGTGTAACAGTTACTGAGTTAAATCAGTTATATACAGCCGATAGCAGCAGGTAGTTCTAAAGGCCAGTTCTCAGTCCTGATCTGTTTCAACTGAGGGTAGATAGAACTACAGTGATGCGTATTCGTAGTCCTAACCAGCAGCCAATAGCCTCTTGAGTTCCGTTGCTATGGCAAATAATGGTCTCAGCAGGTGTGAGCTGTGAGCTCTGAGCTCTCAAACACACAAGTGTGTTTGAGCAAACACACTTTACTGAAAAAAAGCATTGGAAACAAATCCTTCTTGTTCGGGAACCGTAATACATATTGGAAAAGCGTTTTAAGCGTATGACAGTTCAATGTGTCTTCTGCGATAGTCCCGAGATTCATATCTGTACCTCACTCAGAGCATTTACAGTGATGAGAGAAAGAAATGTTGTGCCCAGATATGAACCGAGATGGGCTGTCACTCTAATTTGAAGAAAAATGAGAAACTTTGGGTCGCTTAGAGGCAAATTGTGGACAAACCGTAACTGGTATCGACGAGCCGTCTTCACTTTCGAAGAGATCACAGACGTATCTACAAAATGAAATTTGAATGGCATTTCTAGGTGAATTTGTGACGACACAGAAAATCCTCAAAAATAGGGTATTTCCAGGATTTTTCCCATTGACTTATAATGGGGTTTTTTTCGTAGTTTTTTGCGAATTATGTCGCCACGTTAACCCCAAATCCCACCAAAAATAATAGCTCCAATGGCGTGAATTTTCTGCACGTTTTGATACCTCATTTGTAGGTGTGCACCCAGCGGTATGAGCCGCATTAACGGTGACGGAAGAAAAATAAAGAATTATAATAATAAAGAGACGCTTGTTGGGTGTAGAGTAATAGGTTCCTGCCATTGCTTTGCATGGCAGGCCCCAACTAGAAAATTTCGGAAGAAATTTAGCCGGGGCCTGCCAAGGCGCGCCCGTCGGGCATGGGCCCGGCGTCGTCACGCCACAAATCGGCGTCGACGCTAAAGAACGCCGCAACGTAATCAGTGGCACGCGGAGAACCGCAAGAACGTTAAGCGAGGCGGACGTGCACCATTCAGTATTATAAAGTAAGTATATCAGCTAAAATCAGCAGAAACGCTAATGTTAGCAAAATCAATAAACTATATGCATATTCCAGTATACTGAGTTTTGGTTTTACATTCATTCTATTTAAATGTAGTTTGTTTGTGCTTACCAATGTTTTCTGGCCGGATGTCAGGCACCGTTTTCCCCTGGTCAGTTCGTCGATGTCTGGTTTTAGTTCTATTCTGTGGCAATCCGCAAAACGGCGTGTAGGTTTTCGTCAGTAATGCGCGATCTGTGCTTGGTCTTGTTTAAAGTCATTATTGAAAACATCTGTTCGCACAGATAGGTGCTTCCAAACGTGGACAAAACACGAGCTGCATGGAGTCGAAGCTGTGGCATCAAATCAGGGGGCAGTAGACGGTAAAAGTCCTCGATTGAAACATCACGGGACTTCGCTCTTTAGCTTGTTAGCTTGTCGATGTTTCAGTTTTATTCGCTGGGAAAATTAATAATCAGCTTGAGGTGACTCTGCTGCACTCTAGTGGCGAGAAGCCGTAATGTTGGTTGGTAAGAATCGGAAGGCATTATGGGATATGTAGTTTGTAGTCAATTCGTCCTCAAAACCTATTTTAAGTCAATCAATGGGGCTGTAAAACGGTGGTAGGGGGGAGAGGGCCACATAAAATGACGTAGCGGGCAACATGTGGCCCGCGGGCCTTGAGTTTGACACATGTGCAATAGAGGATCTATCTGCTGCTCATGCAAAACAGTCTATTTTAATCCCATGTGTAATAGTCATTGGGTTAAATCAGTTATATAATGCTGAAAACGCAAGTAGTTGATGTAAAAATATTCAAGGCTTTTATTTTGAAATTTTTGTTAAGCTTCATTTCAAAGGGCCAAACTAATACCATGTGTAACAGTGCTTTGGATGAAAAAGTCAAATAAAGCCAAAAACAGCAATTACCTGATGTAATAATATTCAAGGCTTTTATTTTGAAATTTTCATCAAGCTTAATTTTAAATTGCCACACTAATCCCATGTGTAACAATTGCTGGGTTAAATCAGTTATATAAAGCCAAAAAGAGCAATTACGTCATGTAAAAATATTCAAGGCTTTTATTTTGAAATTTTCAGTATGCTTCATTTCAAAGGGCCAAACTAATACCATGTGTAACAGTGCTTTGGATGAAAAAGTCAAATAAAGCCAAAAAGAGCAATTACATGATGTAAAAATATTCAAGGCTTTTATTTTGAAATTTTCAGTATGCTTCATTTCAGAGGGCCAAACTAATCCCATGTGTAACAGTGCTTTGGATGAAAAAGTCATACAAAGCCAAAAACAGCAATTACATGATTTAAAAATATTCAAGGCTTTTATTTTGAAATTTTCATTACGCTTCATTTTAAAGTTCTGAACTAATACCATGTGTAACAGTGCTTTGGATGAAAAAGTCACATAAAGCCAAAAACAGCAATTGCCTGATGTAAAAATATTCAAGGCTTTTATTTTGAAATTATTATTATGCTCCATTTTAAAGTTCCGAACTAATCCCATGTGTAACAGTGCTGTGGATGAAAAAGTCATATACGGCCAAAAAGAGCAATTACGTCATGTAAAATATTCAAGGCTTTTATTTTGAAATTTTCAGTATGCTTAATTTTAAAGTTCCAAACTAATCCCATGTGTAACATTGCTTTGGATGAAAAAGTCATATACGGCCAAAAAGAGCAATTACGTCATGTAAAATATTCAAGGCTTTTATTTTGAAATTTTCAGTATGCTTAATTTTAAAGTTCCAAACTAATCCCATGTGTAACAGTTACTGAGTTAAATCAGTTATATACAGCCCATAGCAGCACGTAGTTCTAAAGGCCAGTTCTCAGTCCTGATCTGTTTCAACTGAGGATAGATAGAACTACAGCGATGCGTATTTGTAGTACAAATCAGCAGCCAATAGCCTCTTGAGATCCGTTGCTATGGTAAATAATGGTCTCAGCAGGGTGTGAGCTCTGAGCTCTGAGCTGTCAAACACACAATTGTGTGTTTGAGCAAACACGTTTTACTGAAAAGAAGCATTGGAAACAAATCCTTCCTGTTCAGGAACCGTAATACATATTCAAAAAGCGTTTGTAGCGTATGACAGTTCAATGTGTCTTCTGCGATAGTCCCGAGATTCATATCTGTACCTCACTCAGAGCATTTACAGCGATGAGAGAAAGAAATGTTGTGCCCAGATCTGAACCGAGATGGGCTGTCACTCTAATTTGAAGAAAAATGAGAAACTTTGGGTCGCTTAGAGGCAAATTGTGGACAAACCGTAACTGGTATCGACGAGCCGTCTTCACTTTCGAAGAGATCACAGACGTATCTACAAAATGAAATTTGAATGGCATTTCTAGGTGAATTTGTGACGACACAGAAAATCCTCAAAAATAGGGTATTTCTAGGATTTTTCCCATTGACTTATAATGGGGTTTTTTTCGTAGTGTTTTGCGAATTATGTCGCCACGTTAAGCCCAAATCCCACCACAAGTAATAGCTCCAATGGCGTGAATTTTCTGCACGTTTTGATACCTCATTTGTAGGTGTGCACCAAGCGGTATGAGCCGCATTAACGGTTACGGAAGAATAAAGAATATTAAAGAGACGCTTCTCTCCGACAATAGTAATAGGTTCCTGCCATTGCTTTGCATGGCAGGCCCCAAATATTAAAGAGACGCTTCTCTCCGACAATAGTAATAGGTTCCTGCCATTGCTTTGCATGGCAGGCCCCAATTAATGCAGCGAAAGCAGGGCTGCTTTTCAATGATAAGAATGTTAATATCATAACTCTGTGTCCAGCAGGACGACCATCGACAGGTTTTAATGCGTCTTCTTTAAGTCTCCTGAGTGGTCTAAACAAAACCCGTCAGCTCTGTTTAAAATGTGTGGAATATTAAGTTGGGTTTTGATTCAGCACCAAGTGGGTAATTTGAAATACAGTCAATATAATGATATGTGACACGATATAGAAAATATTTTTATTCCTATGTTAGTGGCTATAAAATCCCATAATTCATCAATATGGTCAATCAGCATGCAGCCAAAAAAATTCACAGTCACTTGGAAGACTTCAGACTTCAGATCATTCATATCCAAACCATCTGTCATCATCACGGCGTTTCCACAGCAATCAGCTCATATAGAAGCAGCATTCCCATTCTTATCGTGAGACGCAGAGAAATTTTCCAGGAAGAATCTTGCAGCTACATGTCCTTGATCAAATAAAGGTCACCTGCATGCTTTGACATTTGGAGGAATGCTCACTTTGTTTCTACCAATCAGATTAGAGGATTAGTTCAGAGATTACCACTACAATCACAGGAGTTTTTAGCTGTGAATAATTCAAGTGGAAAAAGGTGCAGGTCCCATGGTGCAACACGCTGAGAATCCAGTAAATCTCAGACAAGCTTTTGCCACATTCAGTCATGAAGTTTTTCTCAGACTCATGGTAACCAAAACACAGCGAGCATTTCAAATGATTTAACAGGCACAATAAAGCAGATTGCTTCTTGAGTGGTTGTTTTGAAACGTGGTTATGAAAAGCTGAATTTAAGACACGAATGGATTTCGATTCTCAAACCCCATTTGTAACATATTTCAGCTCTTTGCTCACAAGTTGCATGCTGATTGTAAACCTCAAGGCCAAACCTTGAACAGAAGCTGTGTATTTAGACACGCTGCAGGAAAAACATGAAAAACCAAAAAAATGAAAAACTTCACTTCCCTCATTCATTATAAACCAAAACTGGGAAGTTTTCGGCACCAAAGCCAAAGGGAAGGGGGAAGATTTAAATAACATCTCTTAGATTCTCAGCCTGAGTGTGGAAGCTGAGCAATGCGGCTTCATCACCTCACAATAAAGTGAGCGCGACTTATTAGAGCTGAAAAAGTCCCTGACTCAACCGTTAAGCTATGTGAAGCACGAAGTTATTCAGAATTTATTTACGATTCTCTTCAAAAGCTTCAGTGGCACAAGGACAGTCGATCACCGAAACATCACCAACTATTGATGCCTTTTATGAATCATTGTCTTCTCCAGGAGTTACACTTTAACTGGTATTTATCACAGGATTAAGTTAGGAAATAGAACACCTGAGTCAGATGAAAAATGGCATTAAAATGAGATTTTTTTCTGGAGAAAGTTAAGAGATGAAAAACAGAGCAGCTTTTCAGCTCTTAACTCAAATCTAAAGCACTTATTCTAATATAAGGAGTTCAGTAACACACTGCAGAAGCAACAGCCAGGAAAGACATTCTGCTCAATGTGTTAGAACCTGAAACCGCAACTAAGGTATTTTCAGAGTTTGCCTCCATGCTGTGTGATCGCTGCAGAAGCTGAGCTACAGTATAAACAGTGTTAATCTTCAGGTTTCATGTGTGTGTGTGGGTGTGGGGGGGTGTGTGTGTGTGTGTGTGTGTGTGTGTGCTGGCTGCTGGTGGGGAAGCAAAGGGATCGCTTCTAAAAACAAGTGAATCAAGGCAAGCTACCTCTTTATAGCAATAAAAGCCTTCAGCCACACAAAGCTAAGGTGAGTGTTGAGGTGAATGGCTGTGTTCAGCAGGTTTAGAGGAACAACGGCACAGTCAAAGTTCAACATGTCCTTCATTTTCACAACATGCAAATCTTAATCTTTTTGAAGATTAAAACAGAAATATTATGACTGAACTGTCACTTGCTTGGAGTTGCATCGTTTTCATAAACTAATATTGATTTTAAATCATTTTTATTTAGAGCAAAATAAAAAGTTAAACAAAAGTTAATTTGTCTGATTTACTAAAGGAGCAGTATTATGTGTTTTCTATTTTATGGCACAATCAAATAATTATGTTAACTTCAGTTGTTTCAATTTTACACCATAATTAAGTAACCATGTTATCATTAGTCACTATAAAAATGTGATATCAAATATGACTTGAAAAAAAACTGACTGTAATTTGAGGCCTTGAAATTGGCCTCTGTCTCTTTAAGATCTCCTGCTCTTTCTGAAACTCCGCCTTCAGGAAGTTGTCCCAACATGGCTCCTCTGTTGACAATGGACTTCAAACTAAGTAACCAAAAACTATCCTCTAATAACTAAAATATATGATAAAGAACATTCGATATTCCATCAACACAGCAGCCTGTTGATGTTAGCTTCCACTGAGCTGATTCCCATAATTACTGCATCATCATGTTTATTTAACACAAACTTAGGCTGAACAAACGACTTATGCATTTATAGATTCCTAGCTGACTGTTTTCTAGTTCTTAATGTTTCACAATTCTTATAATTTAACAGTTTTTGTAAATGAATGAGCAATTAACACACAATTAATTCTTTAAGTCCATTAAATCAATCCAATTTTACAAACTATATCCTGATAGTTAGTGAATTTGATCTATGATGTTTGCCAAACCCTTTTATTGGTTGGACAATATATCCTTGTAGTTCATTATTCTGTCATTTTATTTTTGCTTTTAGGCATTTTTATCCTAATATAGTTAGAACTCTACAACCTTCTGTAAGCATAAACTGTGTAAAGACTATATAAAATAACTCAAATATATTCTTCAAAATGTTTTCCAGGGTGGTTGGATCAATAACTGACTTCAGTAAGAGAGAACAGTAAACCAATCGGGTAAATGATGCTCCTAAATACCTCAAGAAGTTTGTCAGAAATATTTCTCTTGCAACAGGATCTCAGTTTTATCTGTGTATCAAGTTAAATCTCAAGAGATTATACAGACTATTCCCAGAAAACCACCGGGTGGTTTATAGGAGGTATACTGCCACCTTGTGGTTAAAAGGCAACAGCACAACAATTTCCCAAGTTCACAGGTAAAAATGTAAAAGTTAACTTTCATCTGAGGAAAAAAAAATGCAAGAAACTTAACTCTTTCTTATGTTTCCAGCTCATCTGCTACTGTTATCATAATTTGCATTGTTAGTACCAGCAATTAAAATAACATTAATTGTTTTTCATGTTTTTAATTGTTCAACTGAAAAATGTTTACAAATGGATATGATTTAAACACAAAAATACAAATCGGGATAAAAAATTATTAAATGAAACCTTTCAAACTTAATATTTGTGACATAATGGACTACTGAGACACATCTACATAATAACTGGGATATTAATGAATCACAATTTTAATTAAAAAAACGTATGCCTGCCAATACTTCAAAAATACAACCTGGAATCACAATGAGACATTTTGTGACACAAGTACAGAATGTAAAACTAACAATTACATCAAATCTGAAAATATTTATATCCTGAGCAAAGTCAAATGAAGTACCCACCGACGAGTTCAACAACAGCTACACAAAATAAAACTAAAAAATGCTGTCATTCTTATCTTGCTCCAATTCTTCACTCAAAAATGTGTCTGCAGGCAACTTAGAGTGGGAGAAGTTTTACTCGTGAAATTAGAAGTATAATCAAGGCAGAAACAAAGAAAGTGGGCAACACTTTACAGCAGACATGGACAACAAACCGGCCGTCCATCAAGCGTCTGGTTTCAGCCCACCCTGAGGGGCGGAGCTACGAGAACCACGCCGTCGCCTCTGACAAACAGCATGGGGATGTTTCTCTTTGTAGACTGAAAAACAGCATGAAAAACAGTCGTATGAAACTGTAATCTTTCATTTTTAACTCAAGTCTGCAAACGTAGTTATGAAACATATTTAACCTGGAACCACGTTTAACACATTTCTCCAGACATACTCTGCTTTTTAGTACCTACACTAAGAGATTAAACTTTTTAAACTGTTATGCAATCTTATCCAAAACATAACGGATCTCTGCAGATGGCAACTGGATCCCATTACGTTTTAAACTCAAAAAGCGCAAAAATCTGACCGTCAGGCATCAGTTAAGATAGTTAAAGGACTAAGGAAGTCAAGTAGAGCTGTGGAATATATTGTGTTGTAGTACAAAAAAAGAAAATTACAATAGGTTGCAGGTATAAAAATATGAAATCCCACCGTAAATTGTAAGTACCACACATTCAAAGTCTGCATGCCAGTGATGCATATAGACAAACTGGCCTTGATTGACCAAATGTATATTTTTAGTAGCTGTGATGCTAAACTTACAGAAAATGTTGTTGTCAAAGTGATGATGGGAAAGAAAGCAGCATCAAAACACAAAAAGCAGTTTAAAACAGACTGACTTTCTAACACTGTAGATGATAGAGAGGTGAACTAAAGATTGCATAAATCTGAACAGAAGTGTAGAAAAAAAACAACAAAAGGAAAACGGGTCCTTTACCTTGTAGAGTTCCTCATACGTCTCCTCATCGATCTCCACGGTCGTCACCGTCTCCTCCACATCCCCCAGGATCATGTTCAGGTGCTGATCATACGCCTGGGACAACATGAAACACGTGAGTGAGGTCAAAGATCTAAACTGACAGAAGTGGATCACCTGATCCAGTGATCCAGTGAGTGTAACTTACATGCAGACGGCCCCGGAGCTCCCGGTCGTTCCTCATCTTGACATAGATCCGCTCATCCAGACTGAGCCTGATCAGGTCAAGCGGCTCCTCGACTGTGTTGGTAGTTGGTTGCTGCAGAACAGAATGACAGTTATTTCTGTTTTCAAACAGAACCTCTATTATTCTGCCATAGCCCCTCAGAAACAAATAAGTAACAGACTTACAGGAGTTCAGGGATCAAATCTGTTCACTAGGGATTTATTATTATTTTGGTTCTAGTGGACTTTAACAGACAGGAGAGCTGCGTCTTGAGGGCGATACTGTCTGTTGATTGGATGCCCAAGCTACCATTTCATATGCAATGCAACAAATCTGTTAATTTGAGGCTTACATGTATATGAGTTGTATATTGTATATTCTTATTTTGTCCTTTAAGTGAAACAAAAGCAATGTGTTTTCCAACAGAGTAAAATAAAGTTTAAATAATCACAAGCTTTAATAATAACCATAATGGTGCAGCCGTCCAGAACAATGCAGTGTTGCACTATTGCCTCTCACTGATGAGCCTGACTGGTTTATTAGCTGAATGTGCACAAACAAAACTGATGGTCATGTTATAAAAAGTAGCAATTTATTTGCCGTCTGACCTACAATCTCACCTGATGATGGTCAGTAACAAGAATTAAGAATTATTTATGACCCCGCATGGAGAGCCCCAAAAATGTTAGACCTATTAAAAATATACAGAAATACTGGAAAACTCGCGACGAAAAATAATTAGAAGCTTTTTGTTCTTAAAACGCAGCAATAAAGGCTTTCAAAATATGTGCAGTAAAAGTTACATTACCTGGCATTCATCACCCAGTTGCGAAGGGAAAGCGAAAGGACGAGCTCGTGAAATGAATTACTTCAATCAATCAATCAATCAATCAATCACATTTTATCTGTATAGCACATTTCAGCAGCAAGGCATTTCAAAGTGCTTTACATCATAAAAACACAGAAACACAATGCAGCATAGAACCAACAATCAAAACACGACATGAATCAAATCAACAATCAAAACACGACTACTTTATTTTGTACTTTATTTTGTAAACGGGTGACAAAAAAAGATCAAAACACGTTTTTATGATATTCACGACAGCATTCTATGCTGCAAGTCAGGCTAATTCGGCTAACTGGTTTCACAGGCCCGAACAGGCTCGTAAAGGTGTTTTTAAAACCAAAAGTCCACACTAAGCGTAGAAACTCAAACAGAAGTCTGATTATATCGCTAACATTTTACACAAAGTCAATACACCAATGACATAATAATAATTTCGGCTTAATTCAACACAGCAGCACAAACCTGCTCGACTTCGTCCGCCATGTTTCTTTAAAATTACGTCGAGCGGAGAGACGGATACGGAAGTTGCCAGGTCCGTAAAAAAACACTATTTCAGGCAAAAGCAAAGAACACCTGCTCCGTTCGAAGAAAATGGCTTTTATTTCTCCCTTTCTTAATATGGACAGATTATACGGTGCTCCAAAAATCGATAAAAAATAACCTTAAATTTATTTTTCTCTTACTAAAAAATATATTACATAGATTTCTTTGTTTGCAATTAAAATGTAACCCATATTTTATTTGTGAAGCCCTTTACAATTATTAATATTTACATCTTTGCTGTAGTTTTGCTTGATTAGTCGTTTACTTCCAGGTCCCGAAGTATTCACTCTACAAGCTCGATATTACGTGTGGGGGTTCGTAATAACGGCAAAAAGAACAAACTTGGCAACCCGTTTCAGGAGCATAAAGCGCGTCCTCTGTTCCTTCTTTCCAGGCCTTTCCATAATCCCCATCGCATCCCTGAGGTAAGAAAATCAACCGCCAAATCTGTTCGTTTTTACTATACAAATCCTTTTTGCTCCGTTACTCCGATCTGTTTTCCGAGTTTAACGTTTGTAAAACATCATGACCCATTTAATAATTAATAATATAGTGTATCAATGTATATTATATTCAACTACAATGGAGTTCATTGTCAAATAAACCAGTTTAATGTATTCAATTTTGTAAATAAGACGTTGTTGCCTTTTTCTGAGCTTGATGCCATTTCATTCTTTTGTATATTGTTTCTTCATGACTGTTTCTCTGCTACTCTGTGTGTGTACAGCAGTGCTTGTGACAATGTGTCCCTCCTCTGTCCAACAGACAGCCCAGTGCCCCATACTGGGTTTGTCAGCAAACTGAGGAGGCAGATCAGAGCAGTGGCATTACCCATTCCATCCTTAGCTGCCAGGTTGCTCTGTGGTGGAAGAGATCCCTGCAACAAACATGTCAAACGTGCATCCATAGCCTCTGTCAACTAACACTTTATGGGTTTTGTGAGCTCGTTAAAGAAACCTGTGTGTGTGAAATCAGGCCATGCAACCTTCTCTTTGCTTGTATCTGGATCCTGTACTTACAGCATGCTGGTTTGCACATTAACTTGTTATCAGTGACTGGTTGCTTAGTGATAACCAACCTGCATGCTGTCTTGTGTTTGCTCAACAGGAACGTAACCAGCCACAGGGTGGTGCTGGAACAAAGACCAACGATGACATTCCCCTCTGGTTTTGGTTAGAGCTCATATTGGCACAAAAATAAACATTTCTGGAAGACAAACAACAATCTGCTCTCCTGAGCTTGTGCATTTTCTGTGTTTTATTGTATGAAGAAGATTCAAAGTAGACAGTTAGAAATTGGGAACAATTTTAACAGGTTTTATCACTATCTATAGTTTGTGTTTGATTTTGTCATCTTTCTAGGTTTTGATTATGACTTGTTGTAATTTTCAGTACTTTTAATACATTAGTCTCTTCCAGAGTTTGGTTTTGTTACCTTTCATCACACAATTTTTAAAATAGTTTTTGTACAAATGTTTCTTGACTCTAATTTTATCCCCCTCAGTCATATTACAAATTAGTAGGTTTTAAATGTCATGATGATTGTCTTTGTTCTTTTGGAAGTCCAACAATTATGAGCAGTTTTTATATTAATATCCATGGAAATATTAAGTTTTATATGATTTCATCAGGGGAGTTGATCATTCTGACCATACTGTTAAGATTTGTTATGCTTTTTTTATGAATGTTTTTTGTTAAAAATAAATTTCTTTTTGTAAGTTGAACTGAATCCTCACCTTTACAGGTAACAACACTTTGGTTTTGCATTCATGGCTCCACCTTGATAAGCAATGGACAATTAAATGAACAGAATTAATTATGCAAAAATCAGTTAAAATGCAGCATTAGAATAAATTATAAATTATTTGATTTCATTCTGAATCAGATGTTTGACAAGAAATGATTTAACATAAAAACAAATATATCAATATTCACAAAAGGGATATCTTTTTAAAGATCATCATTATTAATAGAATAACCAAATAAAGTCTTTATAGATAAGTACATAAAATTACTTTATAAAATAAATCAAAACCTTTTGCTGTCGTCTGTCAGCATTTTTTATGGTAAACTTTTAAATCTAATGAGGCAGTTGCAGTTTACCTTATGGCCACAGGAGGACGCTGGCAGATCTAGTGTGGTTAATCTTTCCCTGTCTGACCGGTTTGACTAGGAAGCCAATTTGAGAAAAAAACCTATAAAAAGTCATCAAAGTATTTAAGGCGTTGTCCTTTAACAGATCTGTGTGTTTTGCATCAATGTCGTCAATGAAAACATGCATCTGCTTGGAAACTTAATTTGATTCAAAACCAACAAAATGAGCAAAATAAGGATTGTTTTCATTTTTGTGTTTCCAGCACTTTTATTTGCTAACATACATTTGGCATTACATAAATGGCCCTATTTTAAATAAGTCATAACTAGATGCATGTATAAAATATGGGTCATTCACTCCAGCCGAGCATCAGACGCCACAACACAAAGGAAATTATGAAGAGGTGCTTGATGATGAGGTCCAGCATTCTGCTTAGATATTAGTTTGATGAATTTTTCTTTTTTACTGTCAGTGTTTGCTAATTATCATGTCTCAACGTTAAAGTTAGAAAACCAAAGTCTGACTGCAGCTTGATTATTTCCAAAGCATGAACACTTACATGCACACAGTGGAGTCACACCACGTCATCAGCGGTGCTCATCTGCATTGTTTTAGGAAATTACTCTCAGTGACGCATTTCACACTTACCACCTTCTCCATTTGATTGAGACGGATGCAGAAGAAGAAACCTGCTGCTTAGAGACTCACGGCTTTCTGAAGCGACTCATACATGAACAGCAGTAATCTAAGACAGACCCATTTCCCTACTTGAAATCTAGCTCATTTGAATATTCTGTTTTTCCTTTATGACAATTTTTTTGGAATTAATATGCAAATTTTAACAAGGTGCCCTGCTTTGAGAGTGATTGATGGGGAGCCATTAGACATGACATTTTTTTAAGGACATCAGGTCGCATGCACCTGCACTCAGCAACTTCCCATTCTACTTGCTCCAGGGTAGATAAAACGGACTGGAGTAGGTCATCTGAACAGAGTGGATGTGACTTGTGCTGCCAAATAAGAAAGATGAAAAGGGAAAGGAGAAAGACTTCTGCGAGGCTCAGCCCGTCTCTGTGATTTTGGGACAAAACATTTCCTGTTGGCGTATTATATGTGGGCTTTTTAGCTTTTAAAGAAAGGAATAATTGTTCGTGTTGATGAAAAAGCAGCTAGTCAGAGCTTTCAGCTAAAGAATAACTGAAGACAGTGACACATCACCAAAACCAATGCATTAATATTATGTGTCATTTCCAAAGAAGTACACTTAGTCCTTTTTTCAGTTTCTTCGTTATCATGTGTGTTTCTGATACTTTCATCCATAAAAACAACTCCTGCTCTTAATGGACTGCATTCTGATCTGATTTCCTTTGGCACAACGTTCTAACTTTATCTAGGTCATACTGGTGAAATGACATCACTGTGGAACCGAAGCACTCTTCTCTATATTTTAATATGCAGATCGCAGTAAATATTTTAGAGTAAAATAAAAATACGACTTTTGCAGAGTTGTGCAGACTGTCAGATCATTTAATGACCAGTTTATGAAGAAAACCTACATCTCCTAACGCCTCATGTCATTTTGGATTACGCTAAAAAATATACTAATAGAAATTTGCTCAAAAATAAAGAAAATATCTTATAATTTTAAACATTTTTTAACATCAAAGTTGCAACATTGTGCTCTATGTCAGATGGAGGGGTACAGCTTTATTTTTCCTCCTTCACAGGCTTGAAAACGATTTCAATCCAGACGAATTTCATAACAACATGTTGCATTGTGGCTTAAAAACTACAGCATCCTGTTGGAGGTTCTGCCTTGCCAAAAATACTCTGCAACAATCTGCCTGAGTGATGTAAGCTGAACGTTTACCTGTAGAGTAGTGTCATTGTTTTACTTCAGTCTGTCCGTCTTCACAGCTGCAGTCAGTCTGCTCTCCTGCGTCATTCCTGGATTTAGGCCTCAAACTAACTGAGGCCAGGCCAAATATGGGGACACATGAATTATGGTGGCATACAAAATATTTTCTACAATATTTTAGAGCAAAAGTGCATGTATAGTTGAAATGTTTACATACAGCAACTAAAATGACACATACACCTTCTTTAACCACTGCCTGAAGCCCGAATTAATGAGATCAAATCTTTCTTATTTTAGGTCTGAATTACCAAAATGATTTCTATTTTCTAAATGCCACAACAATGAGAGAAAGAATATGCCAGAGATTTATTTATTAATGTCTTCAAAATCAGAGGTGTACATCCAGAATGATTGCTGTCTCGGAAAACAATGTGGGAAATCCCAGATGATGATGTCACGGCTTTGGAAATGTCTGATAGGTTCACCGACAATCTGAGGAACACCTGTGGATGTATTTTAAGGCATGGAGGTAACCATTACCGCAGAAGTGAGGGGAGCACATTTTCCAGAGATCTATCTGGTGATTAACACACAAAATGAAAGAATGGAAGTGGCAGAATAACAGGGTGACATGAACATTTTTGTCAAATGACCATGCAGATGTGCGAACTGACGCCCCCATTCGACACGACGAGGAAGTCAAAAGGAATCAGCCAACGTGTCAGGAAGAGAATTATGGAATTTGTAAACAGTTTCCAGATGCTTGAAGATGCCGCATCTGAAAATCTTTTTAAACAATTCTGCATAATTATAGACCTGATAAAACCATCCAACCATCACACCGCTCAGGAAGGAGAGTGCTTCTGTGTCCCAGAGATGAACCGGTTCTGGTCCAAAATGTCCAAATCAAAAGCCAAAGACCTGGTGAAGATGTTGGCTGAAGCTGGTAGGACTGAGTTATTATCCACAGTAATGAAGCAACGACTCTAAGGAAACATAAAACAGTTAGAATGCAGTTTGCAAATAGACACAAGACTTTATAATGACCAGTTTTAAGGAACGTGGAAGAATGCTACCAAATACTGAGGAAATGTATATAAATGTCTGATTTTGAAGACATAATTAAATAATTTTCTCACATATTATTTCTCTCAGTATTGTGACATTTAGCCAATAGAAATTATTTTTCTAACTGACCTAAAACAAGAGACGTCAGTCAGTCTGATTAAACATCAGACAATGAGTGAAGAAAATTAAACGTGTCTTTTTGTTTGGTGTATCTAAACTTTTGTTTTCAGCTGTATTTCTAAGTGGCCACTTGTCTCCACAGCTTCACCCTCATTATCATGGAGTTCTTAGAATCCCTTCAAAACAAAGTTCGATTAATCTCCATTAAAAACCAGGATTTATTCAGATTTCTCCCAACAGGAAGACTTAGCAAGTCAGAGCAGCATCTTTTATCTGTATGTGAAAAATCAGATGAGGAAGAGCATATAGAGAATCCATAGATTGATGTTTTTTCCAGTTTTGCAAAATAATAGTAAAAAAACTAGGTTTTTTGACAACCTTTTATTCCACATAAGCATCTAAAAATAAAGAGAAAATATTAAGGGCAGAAAATAGAGAAAAGGGTTGAGAGGAGGCATAACGATGAGTTTGAGTGATGAAAGTGTGTACCTGTCAGGTCCGAACCTCAGAATAGCTCTGCAGTCATTAAAGGGTTTTGGCGCTCCACATTACAGCAGTGACTGGCAGCCTGATTTATACAAATTTAATTATGGATGAAGCCAAAGTCACAGGATCAGGCTTCAAGTCGGATGAATTTACACGTGCTCATACCAATATGTATGAGCTGGTATAAAGACTGAAACACAAAGTCACGCACGCACACACACACACACTTACATACACACACACACCTTCAGCAGGCTTTGTCAGAGCAGTTTGTCTCCTCAGTAGCTATTTCTACAGAAGCTATTTAAAACATCGGCCGAGGAGAAGCTGGGGACGATGGGGAACACAGAGGACACACTTGATTCATTATTCCTCATTATTCATTCCAAACTGGGGAAAAGCAATAAATAACGATGCCCTTTGATTCAGAGCATCTTCTCAGCTGCACCGGCTAATGCAGAAGCAGTTTGTGGAGAGGGATCCGGGGCGCTTCCCCTCCGTTTCTATTTCCTGTTAACTGCAGCTGCATTAGTAATCACTTCTATATCAGGCTCCATCTGCTATTGTTTGTTTTGTTTTAAAGGATTTACTTTATCATCATATTTAGACAGAGTGATAAATCTGACTGCTCACATCCTTACACATCTTCTCAGCCAAACAGCAGAAGAGTTATTGTGGAGTTTTTTTATTATTATAGTTATCCATACACAGAGTTTTTATTCTGTTTGCCTTTATCCTTTTTGTTTTTACTATCTAGTTATTTTTAAGTAACGTTGATTAATGTAAATCTCATCACATTCATATTTGCTGTTACATTAATTTCATGCAGAACAAAATACTCTGATACTCAGTTTTTGCTTTTTACTATTCTTTTTAGCATTTTCAGGGATCAATATTGATCAAACTTCTTGATCAATATTCATGCAGTTTATTAACAAACTGCATGAAAATCTGCGAAGTTGGAAATGCGAAAGGATTTTAATGTGTCAAATTATTTGCACCTTCACCTACTGTAGATACATCCTGCAAGGGAAATAATTTGCACTGAAGGAGTAAAGATGACATAAAGAAGAGTGATGCACCTTGCACTTGGCCACACTGTGTATGATATTTTAATATTTCTTCATAGACAGTAGCTCTTTGGGTTTGGGGAAAAAACTGGCGACTTTGATTAAAGATATGCCGGTTTTTAATATTTTCCACTAAAAGAAGGAAAACTGTTTCCAGATTGAAAGTCATATATTTTACTTTATTACTTTTTGGTTCTACCTAAGGTTCATTTGCTATTAAATCCAGGCAAAACCCCCAAACCAAGCCTCAGCTGTGAAGATGAACTCTTATTTCATTTCCACTGTAAACATTTCAGCATGATAAACAAATCCCTACGATAAGGAAACATTGTTGTCGTGAAGTTTCTTTGTTGAAGCTTCCTGTATCTGATTGCGTTATGTGACAAAAACCTATAAGCTTTCCAGATGCAATTCTATGCCAGCTATTTCAGAGAATGTGAGTTTGCAGAGGTTGGAATGATGGCTATCTATCATGTGGCTGCGCTGGTGCCATTCCCTCTGCTTCTGGCTAAGAAAAAAAGGGAAATCAAAGAAAGGCTAAAAAGAGCAGATCAAGATGGAGACGGCAAGAAAATGGGAAAAATGGCTGATGTATTAGAAAAAATGTCTCAGAATGAATATAAATGGGAAAGGAGATTGTATGAGCAGAGTAATAGTAAGTCATTTATTGCCCCTTGTTAATTTCATCCACACGTTTATCAGTAAAATGTTTTATGCACAGGAAGCAACAAAAACACAATTTTCAATAAAGTTCTGGTTTGATAACCATATTAACCTCTTTCACCCTTAGAATTAGTAAAAAGCATTGCTGAACGTAAATCCTGTAGATTTTAATTCCTTTTTCTTACTTCTACAATCAGCACTCGATTCTGTTCTTTGTTTTTGTCTCACCTTGTTGCACCTGGATTCTGGATTCAATGATGTTGGAGCTTTTCTTGGTTGCAGTTAGAAATTTGTGCCACTAGATGTCACCGAACTCTCAACACCGACCCTCCATCCTCTTGTTGTGCCCTTACGCCACAACAGCTTAAACAACTACAGTACCAGATGGAACCAATGAGCACCAAGTCAAACATCCACTAATTTGATTTGGATAAGAATCAGTCTTCAATTTAGTTTATTTTCAGTTTACATGAAGCAGGCCTTTTAATTTCCACTATCTGTTACAGATAGTGGAACAGATATCTATCTGTTTTACACTATCTGGAAAAAATGGAGGGAATTGGGGAATTTTTAGATTCCACTACAAAAAACTCTGAATGTCACAGAAGTTTTAAAAGAAGTCGGTAAGAAGTTTTACAGCAGAGGTTTTACCACCGTCCCAATGTAGTGAGAAAGTGGTGGGTGAGTCTTTAACCTTGTGCAGGTTGCGTATGTTTCTAAAGCTCACAGGAACCCGTCAGGAATCGTCCCAGTGTGGCCCCTGATGGCAGAGGAAGAGAGTTCGGTAGGAAAAAACAAATTTACTCCCCGCAGCTTTTAAACAGTCAGACACTGAAAACTCCTCTTGTTCGCACCAATTCTGGGATCATAACTTTTCTCTTTTATTAAGATTGTCAGAAACTCGGATACATGCAGCCTCTAAATTTCAGTCATTTCAGTCTCTATGTGCAGAATGTCTAAAAAAGGTTTTCAACAAGCAGTGATTTTATGGCGGTGTCAGACGTTGAAGTTCAGTCCAATACAAACTCATTCATGGCCCTTAAACCTTTTCTCATATTTAATACAATAGGAAACTGTATGTTATTGGGTTTCTATGTGATAGGCCAACACAACTTGAATAATTCATACAATTTTGTGCAATTAAATGGTTTAAAAAAAAAGAAATGTCTGAAAAGTATTCATTGGTGCTCAAACAACAAAACACTATAGGAATCATCAAACCCTCTTCAGTTTTATACCTCAGATTTAGTTCAGCTAACGGTGAGCTGGAGGTTGGTGCTTTTCAATAACTTGTCACTTTTTGCTGTAATGAGAGAGAAATGCTGTTGTGGCTTCAGAGCCAATTGACACTAAGTGCTGCTGTAGAAGATAAGAATCAAATCTGTATTTTTAAATGTGTGTGAAGTGGTATTAGCAGAGGATGTCATCATCTGCACCATCACATTATTAGCCCCATTACCTAATGGCTTTGGATGCAGCTGCACTGCTGCTCTTCCAGTAAGGAGCATTCATTTGATAAGTGCAACGGAAGGAGAGAAATGCCAAGAAGTAATAAATGCTGCCAGTTAATTTTGGTAATATGTCTTCATTAGTTTCTGTTATGTGAAACGCAAACAGATTTTCTTTATAACCAGACACAAAAATGGGCAAAAGAAATGTGCTAGCAGAAACAGAAAGAAAAGTAATTTTTCAGGAAATAGATGCACAAAAAAAGTTTTTCTGTCCAAAATAAAACGACAACAAAGATCCATCCAACCATTTTCTATCTCTTCCTAATCCCCTTTCAGGTTGTGCAGGGAGCATGGAGCCTTCCCTAGTGGTCAGTGTGTGATTGTCAGAACCAACACACACACACACACACACACGCACACGCACACACACACACACACACACACTCATGACGAAGGTCAATTGTGAGCCACAGAAAGTCAATAATGGGTTCTGGGCCATGAATTCACAAGAAGATGTGAAAACATCAAAAAGAAAGAACAAAACTGAGGTTTGGTGCATATTTTTTCTGTATTAATTATGTATTTAATTTGCACCTTTTAGTGGGTATAAATTGTTATTTTTGTGCAATAAGTAAAAGCTAATAATCCAGAAACTTAATGGAAAAATTCTAATTTCACTTTACACTGCCTCTGAGAACCAAAATGTGTCGTTTACCCAAGGTGTGTGTGTGTGTGTGTGTGGGTGTGGGTGTGGGTGTGAGTGTGTGTGACAGAAGACTGAAGATGACTGATCCTATTATGTTTCTCTGTTCATACCTATACATCAGTGAACGTGCTGCACTTATGCATAAAAACATATGAACTTTGTGTAGACAAGCTCTCTCTGAGTGACACACACACACCCTCACACACACACACACACACACAAATGTCCCCGCGTGACTCAGCGGTGTCATATTCACAGTTGAAAGGGAACAGAGCGAGGAATGCAGAACTGTCAGGTTTATTTCTGTCTGCGGCTGGCTCTCTCCTGCAGAACGGAGCTTCATGCTCTGATCTGACGCTGCCCCACTTCGCTGTTCCCTCAGCTGGTAAAAATAACAATGATTAACCTCTAAATGCTGCAACATTCACAACTTAGCAAGCATGCCTCTGCACAAACAGGCCAAACTAAATAAACACCAACTGCTTTTACTTTTTGGCTGTTTTGTCACCTGAGAGGTGATGATGCATGTTGTTACAGGAGCTGGGTGACTAAAAGCAGAGCAGAACAAATTCTCTATTTCAGACGTAATAAAAACATTGTTTCCATTGACTTTTGAGAATCACCACAAAGGAAAACTCAGTGTTCAAACGTTTGATGATTATAATTTCTAATGGTCGAAATAAAACAGCTCCAGAAGTGACTCCTTAGTTACCTCTAAGTGTCTATGTTTATTAAGCTACTTTTCTTATTTTATAATATTCAAGCTGTTTTCATATTCAGTGCTTCATGTGATAAAAGTTTGGTGTTAACTGGCGGTTAATCTTAAGACTGGCCAGGTGTTTTAGTGCAGCAGTTCTGAGAGTTTCTTTCCAGGATCATAAAAAAAACAAACAAAAAACTTTCTGCAGGTAAAAACCAGGTGAGAATTAAAAGCTTTGCTACCAAATCTGCTGCTGCAGCTTCTTCTACACAAAGCCTCAAAAAGTAGCTTCTGTGATTAGCAGAGGAAAGTGACTCACGAGGATCTTATCCAGCATTTTCCCCATGTACACAATTTACCTGCATAGTTTATTAATATACTGTCAAATACGCAACAGATATTATTTCAGAAAACTTACTGGATAAAAAGATTCACTCACACACAAAATGACTGAATCTGGTCTTCAGATTCCAATAACATATTTCATCTTGAACTCATTTAGTGAATTTAAATTGAGCGTCTCTCCAGGGAAGCCCAGCCAATTGCAACGATTTATTGACTTTGAAGTAATCACTCACCCTGAACAAGCACAGGGTGACCGTGGAGAAAAAAGAAAAAACTAAAAACTAAAAAAGTAAACAGTGACAGTCTTCTGTAGAACTTGGCTCTCTGTCACATGACAAAAACTCAGAAGCCCACCCAGGAAGACTTTCTAATGTTTTACTGAAAAAGTTACATGTCTAACTTTAAAATAGAGCTACTTTAAAATCAGGGCTATGTGTGTTTATCACGTTTAATCAAAAAAGATCAGGATTTAGCTGTAAGCTGCAGTGAAACAAAACTTTTTACACTTCAAACACTATGTTGGCCTCTTTGTTTCAAATGAGGTCAGAGCAGGTCGGACGTCAGTCATAATTTCATTTAGGTGAGGGGATGAGTGTCATCATTTTAGATGATCTGTATCAAAGTCTGACGTCTTCCACAATACTGATACAAAAATATTTAAATGCATATTTTTTTTTGCTGCGAAGGAAGTAAATAAATACTAAATGCTAAAATATTTCTATGTTCAGGAACGACTAATATTACAACCAGAACTGTGACAAACAGGCTGAACCTTGAATCTTGCCTCCATGCCTGGTCATCAAGCTCACACAACTGCTAGTTTTAGTATTTGTTCATATCTTTGTGAAGGGAACTGTAACTCCTGATTCTGTCTGTGATTTTCATCTCACTGAGGAACAGTCAGTCAGTCAGATGTTTGTTCCTCATCTCACAGCGTCCTGCACTTCTGCAAAACATTTGCAGTCTGGACATTTCTCTATTTTGGATAGAGAAACATTCAGTTTAAAATTGAGCAACTACTGAGGTGTTTATCATAAACCTGGCATTGATTTTATCAACTTAAATGTTGCATCAACCTGGGACTCTGTGAGATCAGGATATTTCTCCTTTTACTGTTAACCTGCCAGGCTTTGCAGATCAAAATATCTCTGCATGGCACATTTAAGTCATGGAATAGGCTCATGTTAGCTAATGTGCATTTTTCTTTTCATCTTAATACAGATAAAGATTGTTTTCTCTTTCAATGGTAAACCTTTTAGACCAGAAAACTTTCTTCAGCAGGAGAAAATGGACCTTGTCCTCAGATACATTCAAAGACACAGAAGCTGTGTAAAAAATGTAAAACCTAAGTGCTGAAGTGCAGAACGAGCTGCATCTGAGGACATGAATAAACAAAAATTCATAATTAAATAAAGCTGCAGCTAAATACACAAGATTTCTAAAACACGTCCCAAAGTACAGACATTTGTTCAGAATGTGTTGCAACATGTTTGGCCAAAACCAAAAGGAGCCGTTCGGCTAGACTTATTCTTAAAGAGGAATTTGTGATGCATTTGAAACTATTACAATAGATATTCACGAGCAAATACACTGGAAAAATAATTTCAGATTAATTAATCAATTTATTGAGCACTGAAGTTCTGAAATGAAGCATACAGGATAAATACTCACACCTGAGAACAATTTGAAGAGACGTTTCAACCTATCAGTCGCATTTTTTGACTGTAGGAGGAAACTGGAGTACCTGGAGAAAACCCACACATGCACCTGGAGAACATGAAACACCCCTGAGCTGAGCCACTGAGCATTTATCATTTAGAATGAACCAGTTTTCTTGCTGTGCCACAGGAGCGTCGTCTTCACTGGACTGAAATAAAACGGCACTCTGAATGTTTGTTGGGGCTGCGAACCGGACTATGGGAGAAGAGTGAGGGACGGTTGCTCTTTTAAGCGGAGACGGATCAGAACACATTGTTCACGCCACGGCTGTGCAGTGATGTCATCTTTATCACTGACTGCCAGAAAACATTCGTCTCACCACGCTCACACTGACTCCAATCTGTCTTCTTGCTGCGAAACTTGGACGGGATGTCCATGTTTGTTTGTGTGAGTGTTATGTATGTACAGTGTACTTCCTATAAATCCCACTTTATCCCCTTTCTTACTGGGATTTGGATGTGAAGGAGTGGGCAACATCTTTGGAAAGCTGGGTAAAGATTTCTGAAAAGCCATTTTAGAGTTGAGGCTGGTAGCACAAAATGTGTGTAAGTGTGTCAGCAGCGTTGCTGTCGCAGTGTGTGTCACTCTGCCAGGCCTGGCTCTCAGCTCAGCCAGAAGAACCAACCAGTAATGAGTTCTCATTCCTGGCTGGCCTTCCTGCAGCGATGGCGTCAGCAGATACTGAAAAAGACATCCTCCAATTAGACACTTATTAACCAAGAGATGAACGAGCAGCATGAAAACACACTCTGATCCGAGTGTCAGTTGCACAAAATGTAAATATTGTTCAAGCTGCTAATTCCTTCCTCCTTTATCCAGTTTGGGGATAAATTAAGTTGATGGAGTGTTATATAAGTGCAGAGACAATGTATTTATTGTGATTTATTTTATTTCCCTCAGATTCAGAAACATTGTTCAAGCAAAGAAGCAACAACAATGCATATTTTGCATGTTGCTTAACACCAATAATCCCCCATTAAAACTGTCTGAACATGCAAAGTTATACAGCTCTGGGAAAAAAATAAGAAACCACTAAAAATGATCAGCTTCTCTGATTTTATTTTTTATATTTATATGTTTGAGTAAACTGAACATTGTTCCTTTATTCTATGAACTATTGACATGTCTCTGAAACGCCAAGCAAAAACTTGGTATTTATTTGCAGAAAATGTTAAATGATCAAAATTACAAAAAAGATGCAGTGCATTCAGACCTCAAATAAATTTAGAAACAACAATACTAATATTTTAACTCAGGAAGAGTTCAGAAATCCATGTTTGGTGGAATAACCAGGAGGTTTTCAACGGCGTTCAGTGCAGTGGACTCTTCATTTTTTACAGAGCTGTATAAATTTAGCAATTTATTCTAGTTAATTTCTTATTTGCACCAGTAAGACATTTGCAGATCTATGTATTTATACTCATACTTTCTGTGCCCCATTACCCAAGCGATGACATTTTGTTGCCAAATTTACTCTCGTGTTTTTGTGCAATGACAATAAAGAAAGCCTATGTCTATATTTTTATGAAAATGTTTCACTTTGAACTGGAAAATTTGACATATATTTCAAATGAGATTAATAAATGTACTTGAATGTTAATTTCAACATAATATGTTGTGCATAATCTCTGAAAAATATACACAAATTGTTTTGCACAATAGTAGTGCTGCGCAAAATGCTCATTTATTTAGTTACAATCTCACACCTCACTTTTTATATTGCAGTTTTCAGTTTACTTTGGGCCATATTTACTGTTTTAACTCAACACTGATTTTAAATATTGTTTTAGTAAATAATCTCTTAGGAATCTCTTCAGTATTTCAGCACATATTGAAGATAAGTAGAGCAACTGAACACGGTGTCCTGTATAATAAACAGCAGGACAATTTGAACACAACGTTGGTCAGTTTAGTCTTAAGGCAACATTGGGCGACCTTTAGCCTTTTAGCTCCTAGCTGTAGCAGGTATGCCGGGCCAATTGATGGCGCTGTTACACTGCCACAGAATGGCAGATAAAAAAACCTGCGAACTCCACCAGATGGCACCATGTTTGTTATTTGTGAGAGTGAGACAATAGAATAAGAAACGAAGCTAGCATGCCTGTGTTCTAAACAAAGACCTGGCAAAAAAATAGAAAGAAATGTCTCATTTGTCTTCCACTTCTCAATTATTTTATGTTGCTCACGGAGAAATTTTACTGTATCAAAAACAGAAAGTAAAATTTCTAGTGTCAGAATGACAAATGAATATGAATATTAGGAAGTATGAATAGATTTGAAAGGCAATATTAAGTTGAAAGCTCTGGACTGGATCACAAAGGAGACAAAATGAAGTTTCTTTCACATTCTGCACAGAAATTTGACAAAACTATGCAGGATTATTTTATATCCTGCATAGGATATATGTTTCATTATATATTTTTGGGATGTGATATATAGATGTAATAAACATCATTTAATGTACTGCCATGTGGTCATAAAATATATTCAGTCACAAGTTAATTTAAAGAAAATGTTACTTTCTGCAGGGAGAAGCTGAGAGATTAAGTGTGTGAGTCCGGCTCGTACATTCAGGCTTTGCTGTTAGCTTCAAATATATCTTTCTCTGAAAACTCCATTTGAGTAATGATCCTTTAAAAGTACAATTTGCCTCTGCCATAATTTTTATGGAGTGTTTTCCCTTTCAGTAAACCAGCAGCTTATCATTATCAGTGTGTCCACACAGAGGCCTGGCAGTGTGAGATTAGCAGAACCACAGGTCATGAAAAACAATGGCAGTTTATTTTTCTCTTCTTGTTTTTTGTTCATACAGTTTGGACAACAATATCCAGCTTTTCTTGATATGATCTTTAATATGTAAAGCAGTGGGACAGGAAGATTAAATGTGAGTTATTCAAAATGGCCTCACTGTGGTTGTTGAACTCTGACATGAAAGTTTGTTTTGATAGAGGAAAAAATTAAAAATGACTGGAACTCCTAAACCTTCTGTAAGACGTCTGTGTGAGATAAGTAACCATTTCTCTGGAGACCTGGTTATGTTCCACCTGACCCGCTGCTTTTTACACTGAGATACACCAGACTAAGAGAAAATTGTCTAAACTAAGTTAAAAGAAGACAGAGATGTGTAAAACTAATGTTATTTGTAGAAATATATTCAAGGAAAAGCTAAAATACAACAGGCTATGTGTGTAACTTATGTTTACACTAATTCTTTAAATCTTATTTTATTGTGTTTTGACTTGGCTTTGATTCTGGTTTTGTTTAAGCAAAAAATACTATGCAAACCTTATTTTGCAGTCATATTTAGTTATGTTTTTACAGTGAATGTATTAGAGCAAGTTAAAATTAAGCTAGCAAAATGAATGTCTAGCAACTCTGGCCTCTCTGTTTCTTCCCTTGATAAAAACTTTATCAAAATAACATAAAGTTTTCTCATCAAAGTGATTTGGATTATTATTATTCAATCAGACACAATCCGCATACATAAAAATCTTCTTCTTTGATTAACTCAAGCAGAAATACTCAAATCATTAGACAGTGTTCTCACACCTTTCTCATTGCTTCCTAATGCCAGCCATATCTATTCCTGTTGAAGCCTGCAGCAGCAGGAACAGCAGCAGCAACAGCAACAGCAGCAACAGCAGCAGCAGCAGCAACAGAAGCATCAGCAGCAACAGTAGCAGCATGCAGCAACAGCAGCAGCAACAGTAGCAGCGTGCAGCAGCAGCAGCAGCAACAACAGCAGCAACAACAGCAGCAGCAGCAGCAACAGTAGCAGCGTGCAGCAGCAGCAGCAGCAACAACAGCAGCAGCAGCAACAACAGCAGCAACAACAGCAGCAGCAGCAGCAACAGTAGCAACAGCAGCAGCAGCATGCACGTGAAGCAGCAGCTGGTGTGATGCTGGAAACCCAACGCCGGCATACAGTACACACACACACACACACCCCCACACACACATATGTCAGATACCTGAAATGACAACAACGTGGCCCCTCACTCGGGTATTTTTGTCTCTAGACTCTCAAAAGAGAAATTCAGCTTCATATTTCATTGAAAAATATTTCAGGAAAGTCAAATCTGAAAAAAGGAATAATTCTCAACATGCGCTGGCAGATTTCTATTTTTGTCTTATCAAATTACCAGGTTCATAATGTGGTTCTGCTAAGCGATAAGCAGTTAATGGTCTTTTTATGGACTGTAAATATCTATTAACCTATTTGGTTATCTCGTTTAATCTTATTAAATTGTTTTAAACTCTAATCTGTGGATACATCATGTTCATCACTGCATAAAAAAGTTCACTTTTTTTACAGAGTATTACAATTTATTATTACAATCCTGAGTTATTATTTTTATCTTAATCATAAAAAGTTGCAGTAATGAGCCAAATGATAACAATCAAGCTCTATTAGAGTAAATCACTGTGAAAATGTTATGAAAAACTCATGTTCATTGCTTTGCATTGCGGAGTTGTTTCCATGTTTATGATCATATTTTATGCTGTAAAACAAAGTTTCCTGCTGCTCTAGTCACACTGCCCTGCATATGTTTAGACGTTTCCCTGCTTTAACAAACTTAATCCAAATAATTACAGATCAGTAAAAACTTGTTAATCAGTGATCAATTGAAATGTTATGTGCTGCAGCAGGGAAACAGTTTGTCCTCATGATCAGGGCTGAAAAACACTAACAGGAAATACTTCTGACTTCTGACCAGCAGAAATGTTTTGCAAACTATAAAAGAAATTTATCAAATATTATCATGAAGTGCATGACCAAAAATTTGTGCAAAATGATCAAATTCTAATTACTGAGAGATTTAAGTCTCCAGATCAACATCTTAATACAAGGAGGAAACTATTTTTTGTTACAGTCTATCCAAAATTAGATATCCTTCTTCTTCTTTCTTTTCCTTCTTCTAGAAAAGTTAAACTTGATGCTTTAAGGATGCAACTGGTTTTTTAATACATACTGTATTTTAGCTTGGTCTTCAAACTGACCACTTATCTTTTGAGCAAACTTAATATTTGGAAAATCCAGCCAGCAAACAATAAATCGATAAAATCTTTACTTGTACTAGATGCTCAGTGACACCGTATGATTGTTTTAGTCCTGTCCTGTTGACAGGCAGATTGTCATAACAATATGGCTGACTAATGATCACCTATATACACACAGACTGAAATAGCCTCTGCTGTACATGTAGAGAAACTTTCGTCCTTCTTTCTATGTATGTGACCAACATGTTAGGAATTCACATCGAGTTCAACTGAACGTGCATCATGTCTTTGTGTGAGATCATGTCCCTAAATAATCAGAGTAAATCTGAACGCGGGTTATATTAACTCACCGGACAAACCTGTTTGTGATTCATCCTATTGATGCATCAGGACAGAAATCAGGGAGTTACTAAAAACACTGGACACCTGTTCCCTGAACTCCAGTGGGAGAAATTCCACTCCTCAGTAACTGTGTGTGTGTGTGTGTGGGGGTGTGTGTGTGTGTGTGGGGGGGTGTGTGGGTGTGCGTGTGTGTGGGTGTGTGTGTGTGTGTGTGTGTGTGTGTGTGTCTGTCAGCAACAAGAATGTTGACACCGAACTTTTATGTCTCACATGGACGCTGCGCCGCATCACTTCCTTTACGACCGTTTCCTATTTAAAGGCGCCGGTGGTGCCAGGGGGGCTTCAGCAGGAGATTAAAAGCAAAGCCTGTGCACCCTTCACACCCTTCACACCAGCAGCTCAGCCGCCGACCTGCCGGATGATCCGGAAGGCTCTGGAGGTTTCTGTAGAGATCTATCGAGGCTTTTAAAGGCTGAGGAGCCGACAAGATCGTCAGCAAAGTTTTGTTCAAACTTTGACATCGAAAACCTTTTTTTTAAATTGTTCATTTTCAGCCTCATGTTCTTGTTTAACAAGCTTTTTCAGCAGGAGAAAACCTTTTGCAAACTTTGTTTTTAAAATTTTGATAGCACTTCCAGCCAATCGTGTTGTGCTAACATCTTGTAGGAAATTGTTTTCTTTTTATATATATATAGAATCACTGGAAGAAACAGCAACAGCAATTACAAGACTTTATCTAAGCGAATTACTATTAAAAAAACAACAAATATTTGGAAATCATCGTGTCAGAATGAGTAGAGGAGACTCCGCCACCGTTTCACCACAGGAACCACAGCCATTCAAACGGGCTGTACGCAAAATCAGATGCGCTGCGATGGTGGCGAACTTGGCCAAGAGTTGGCAAGGATGGGCCAGCGAACATGCAGGCAAACAAGATTCTATCCCAACTGGCTGGATGCCTTCATCTGTAGAGGAGGAAAGCAAAAAAGACCAAAGCCATGTGGTCAAGCTCAGCGTTACTCCAAGAGTAATCAAAGCAGATCCCGGCGACAGCAAAGAAAACAAAATCCGGACCTGCTCCGTGACCAAAACTGTCCAGCTAAAACGCAGCGAGTGTAGCAGCAACAACGTAATAAACGAAATCCGTGACAAAATGGAGTCCGGGCCCGAAGAGAGCAAGCCATTTCTGGGCAATGAGTCGCCAACGCGCCGCCGTCAGATGAGGGCGCTGCAGAGCGCGGAAGCAGCAGGACAAGGTGGAATCATCCAGGATAAGAAGATGATGCTCCAGGAGAAGAAACTGAGCTCCAGAAGCAGCAGCGTGGACACGGAGGACAGCGGACTCGGAGAGGACGGAGGACTCAGCGACAACAGCGACTCCAAGGCCGAACAAAGTGGTGGCCTAGTTAAAGCACGAGCCAACAGACCAAAGGTAAAGAGCTTAAAGCACAGACCAAAGAAACTACAACTGTTTTTAAGATAAACAAATAGAACATGAAAAACATCTACGAAGATCATAGAAGGTGCCCTGAAAAATCAACAGATAATATTTTTACAGATTGTTTGAGCTTTTCAAGCTTCCTTCATCTCAGTCATTTAGCTTCACTAAGCAGTTTTTGTCTGAGTCATTAACTCAGTTTAAAAATCATAAACTAGTTTCTCCAGTGGACTGTTAAATAATAGAACATAAAAACATGGTTAAGAATTATGAAAACATCAGTAAACTCAAGTTATTTGCTTATTTTATTGAATAATCTGATAGTTTATCCAAAGCCTGGAAGTTTTGTGTACAGATTTCTTACATGTGAACAAACTGTATCTAACAGAACAAATATGATTAAAACCATGTAAAAATATGAACTTTTATGTTCTAAATATAATAATAATCATATCTGCACCTTTATTGTACCTTTTTCAGCGAAGACCTGAACAAATGAGATCTGATTACTGTTTAGCTGCTTTGGCATCTTCATTAGAACAGATGGATAGTGGGGATTAAAATAATATTTTTCTCATTTGTTTATTATTATTTCCAGTCCAAAATATAACTACATTTATCATTATTTCCCTTACCACAAATTACATCAGATTGAGACATGCTGATAATCTTTTATTGAAAACAGTTTTCAAGTTGATTGTTCAACAGTTTATCATTTCAAGAAAATATTCCACTGATTGCAGGTTCAATCCTGTTTCACTTTGGGTGGATGTTTAACATTCATCCTCTTCCTATATTAAGAAATGTGAGCAAATTTTATTTCATTAGATTCTTAGTCAACGATAAACTTTTTTTCCAGAAAAGTTTCTCAAACAATTAATGTGTCTTATGTCTGATGCAGAAAAAAATAAAAACCTTATTATGAAATGTGGCACACAGAATGAAAACAGGCTTTAAAGTGACCTGAAGAAATCCAACTCCTTCACCGACGGCAAACAGAACAACAGTTGCATAACTCTAATACTAACATGTCTGCCATAAAAGGCTGAGGAACTCATGGGGCCGCCTTGACATATCAAAGAAGTCACCAGTGAGAACGTCCGGGTTGTAAAAAACACACACACACACACACACACACGCCACGTCTGCTGTGCAATGGAATATATGTCAATAAATATAGTCACATTCTGCAACATGTTTTCCAACCTGATGACCTTCAGGTGCAACAGCCAGAGGAAAACAGAGCGGAGGGATCATTTGAGGACAGGGGTGTAGAAAAACACACACAGACACACACTGAAAAAAAATATATGAGAAAGTCGCATTTTCTATTTGGTGACACAAATGAAACTGGTAAGATTTAATCTCAACCAGGAAAGGAAAATAAGACAAATATAACTGACCAAGTTTCCTGCATGGATCCGACTGTTTCGATTGGTTGTCAGGGAAAATAACTGATGGTGCAGAAACTCAGCAACAGTTACTTTAAAGGACAATAACAGCAAATTCAAAGTGAATTAACGTTTTAAAGTTTTACAAAATCAATGTTATTTTTTAAACTCCTGTTTATCTACAGGATCACAACCTAACTGATCCCACTGATATTTAATGTTGTTTTAAACCCTTTTCATTTTATATATAAAAATGAACATGCAATAAGGCTGAGAACTCAATATTAACATTCATAAATGAGTTCTAATAAAAAAGAACTGCAGCTGCTGCAAACTATATAATGTATAGAGACTTTAAATCATGCTTTTAAAAAGTCCATATTGTTTGAGGGAAACTCTGTAGCAAAGACATGGCTTTACTTTTCACAATGCAAGTACCAAAGGGATCTAATGGCAGCGATCAGAAGGCCAGGCAAGCTGAGGGAAATACCCAAAGATAAGGAAGTAAAGAAGACTTAGAGGACGTCTGAATGCTAAAAAATTATCCTAATATTTCATTGAAAATACTTAATCTAAGATTTAAATGTGGATGAGTGTATGCTCTATATTTTGTAATGTATATTGTGTTTATTATGTTGCAAAAATCAGCAGGATCACCTGCAGAACAACTTTAGGGTTAGGGCTTTTCCAGAGATTTTCCAAAGATTGCAAAATGTAGTTCTGAGCATTTTGGTTTACTCAGAAAACATTTTCCAAAAACTTCACAGTATGCAAGTGAACGGTCAAAGCAAATGTCAAGCTGGATATCTATTTCAAGAAGTGAACTGGAGTTTATTTCAAGACTAAAGGTCATTAATCTCAAATTATAGCATCACAGGTTGATGGAAAATGGTTGATGCCAAAGTTTTTCACACATTTAAAGGAGGAAAAAATGATCAGTTTTGGGGTTAAAACCAAAACTGACCAGAGACAGAAGCTGCATTTTCACTTATGGGATAACAACTGAGCAAACTGACATTTCAGAAATCCATTTTCTTAATGGAAACACTCTGATTTCAAAGAAAATATTTTATCACCACATTTTGATGAAATGTTTCGGTGCTAGAATGGGGTGTGTTATTTTGGATGTGTAGAAATTGTATCATTTACAATGGAACTGGAATGGAAGTAATTTTTCAGATCACGAGTCACATGACAGACGTTACTGCTGGTGAAAACCAGGAAGTACTTGGTTTTTAATGTTTTTAATGACTTATCTAGTGAACAAACTTATTCATGTGGGATTTTATTTTGTTTCTTATTTAATTGAAACACCACAATTCATATTTTTTACATCAGTGGAATATTGACACAATTTTGTGCACATTTGTAACAGAAACGCAGCGAGAGAAAAGTCTAATTTTGATTTATAAGCTTCATGACTGTCTTTATAAATACGCTTTACTTTGTAGTCTATTTTATGTATTGTTAGTTTTAACTCTACTTTTTATCTGCAGATTAAGATTGCCTCCATGGGTGACATCAAAAGCCGCTGGCAGCAGTGGTCCGAGGAGCACATGGAGGGCCAGAAGCTCAACCCGTTCAGTGAGGAGTTTGACTACGACTTTGCGATGTCCCAGCGTCTCCGCAAAGGGGATTCTGGCTACGGTCGGCCCAAAGACGGCTCCAAAACCGCTGAGAGAGGAGACCGGGCCCACAAACACATCCACAGAGAGATGGAGGAAATGGCCTGGATCATCAAGGACATGGGCTTCAAAGACAAGGAGGGTCGGACTATCATCACCTTTGGACGACTCTTCGACCGCTACGTGAAGATTTCAGACAAAGTGGTGGGGATTCTTCTGCGCTGCCGCAAACACAAGATGCTGGACTTTGAGGGGGAAATGCTGTGGAAAGGACAGGATGACGATGTTATTATCACACTGAGAGACTAAGGACAGAAAAGCTCATTATTCAGCTCTTTCATGAAACATAAATAATGCATTAATAGAGTTCAAACATAGAAAACAGACGTAGTACAGAGATATAAGACTGAACAAAATACAGACGAGTTTCTTTAGCTGGAAACACACACACACACACCCACACACACACACACCTCCCTGTGCCTCATTAGTTCTCATATAAATGCTGAGATGAAAGGTAGCTATCTTTAGCATGCTAACTATGTGTGCCTTGCTAACCAAGCTACATGCTAGAGGACTTGGAAATCCAACAATATGCCAGTTATGCTGTGACTTTACTCTGATTGCAGCTCAAGGAGCAAAACCTCATGTAAAGAAAACATATCAAGTCAGTGTTTTTACTTATTTATTTTATTTCAAACAGGTTTTAAAAACAAGAGAACCAGCAATCAGTGGGACAGAGAAAAACATGCATTATTTGTTTACCGCGACGTTTCTGTTAGGAAAGGAGTAAGAAGTGAACAACTTTTTCTGATGTTTAAACACATTTTGTCTGAAACAAAACAAGAAACTCAATGTGTTATCAAACAGAAAATACAGTATAAGAACTCATAGTAAAAATATATCAAGATAAATCCTAGAATATTTTGAATTTAGAGCTCTTTCTAGCGACAGATTTTAAGCAGAATGTGCAGAAAAATTATGAAAAACACATTAAAAATGAGAACTAAGTGAATCTTTCATATTTTGCGAATGTATTTAAGAAAAACAGATTAATGTAGGTTCTAGAGGCTAACTTAAACTATTGAGTTAAAATTGTTTTATAAATAAATATTTTATCTTCTGTGGTTTACAGCACTGAATCAACACAGCAAAGTTCTCTGAACGTGCATGCTGGATCAGCTGGATCTAAACGGCAACCAGATACAGTAAAAGGAATCTTAAATATTTTTGCCACATGATTTAAATTAGCTGTAAATTGAAATATTTTGCTAAATGTTTAGATTTAGTACATCCACTGTGAGAACGGTCTAAAGTTGAGTGAAACTTTAACAGCAGACGTTCTTAAATTGAAATATTTTAAATGTGTGAACAATTTTCTTCTTTCAAAGTGAAAGTGTGGAAGTCTTCTTACAGAAGGAGCTTTAAAAAAAATTATATTTATCATGAACATATGTCACATGTTGTGTTTGGTTCGATCAAAGTGTTACATAAATAAATTCTGAAAGAATTTTGACCTTTTGTTGATCAAGAAATGGTAACTTTCACTTTTTCGGTTCAGCTCTTTCTTTACCACTCCAGACCAGTGCGTCCACATTACTGCATCCAACCAGCACTTATGAACAAGACGTTGTGATATTAGACCTCCTTCACTTGAGGCAGACACCAATCCTCAACCAGCAGTTTTAAATTCTTGCTGGTATTATGACGAAAATCTTCAGTGGCTCATTGTGCAAAACAAAACAAATAAAAACATAAATATTTTTCTGTACGACAGGCTACCTCTATCTGGATAACACAGAAGAAGAAACTCTTCACAACGTGGAAAAAAAAATATTTTGGTTCTGCCATGGGGGTGAAAGATAATTAGTTATATTTACTTTTATTGCTGTAATTACACTTTGTCTATTTTGTCCTTTAAGTTGTTTACAAAATCCAAACTTTTACTTTTACTTGAATTGTTGTTGTTTTGAATAAAGTTACTCAGTTACACTTGAAATCAAATTCATTAATGAGTAAAGATAAAACATAAGAAAACAGCATTGATCGTTCAGCTGGGTTTGTTAAGATCTCATGTTGTTGCATCAATGGGAAGTGAGGAGCGAATTAAACCCAAAAACTGGAGCTCAAGTTAACTTCTGAGAAAAGTTAACTTGCTGAATTTAATGCATCAGTTTAACAGTAAGTAGGCAACAGGCTTATCAGACATTGTAAACTTGAATAATATTTTAACGACAAATGTAAATGTCAATTTTATCAGGTACTTGTGATTATAATTTGTATTGACTAAACTGAAAACAAAAAGTCAGGTGATTAAATTTGGAGTCGGTTATTTAAAACAACTGTGTTGCTTTTTATTTATGTGTCAAAAGTTAATCCAGGACACAGAACCGACAGTTCAGAAACAATTCAGAACGAGAAAAATATATATTTATAAACAGATTAAGTCATGTTTTAGACTGCCTATTGCTACACTGTAAAAAAGAAAACTACAGTCTGATCAGAAGATGTCAAAAACTTTGTAGCTCTGACCTGAAATTCAAAACAGATCAGAATCAATAAGAAGATATTTATCAAACCAAGTAACCAATGACTGTGTTTGTTCAAACAAATTCTGTCATAATTATTGAATAGTGAATAAACAATGCTACCTGTTTTGGAGCATTGCGTGTGGGTCTGCAAAGGGGGTCAGAGGTCAGTGCTTTTTGTCTGGGAACCTCTGCTTTAGCTCCATTTTCAACAGGCGTCAGTTCCCACAACCCTGACAAGAAACAGGTGAATGTATTGATTTTACCCCAAAATATTATTTAAATACTAATATGACACTCCAGTTGTATTAATTATTACTTACTGTATATTGCAGTTCAAATGGAAGAACATGTCATCGCCTTTAAAAACTGTGATGTTCTTTAGTGAGTTTTCTAGAAGTTTACTGCAGAACCTTTAAGTTCTGTTTGATCCTGCAGGAAACCCTCTGAAGTCTCTCTGAAGTTAAAATGGACCGTCCAGATTCTGATGGACCTTCCTGCATTACTACAATCCCATACTCTACTCAAAGTCAAATCAAAGACTTTATTTGACCTTTGCTGCTTTTTTATTTTATTTGCAATGAAAACTATTGTTACAAATACATCACAGCTGACTTACTTACAGATAATGTTTTTCACCAAAATCCAACTTTATTTACCACTGGAGGAATTAAGTAGATCTGAATACTAGAAAACCAAAGGCAATAGTCACTAGAGAAATACATAAAAAACTTTCACATTTCCCCTTGCTTTATGTTAAATAAAGCTTTTTTTATCCACAGCAGGCTGCAAGAAAAGCAGGCAGTGATGAAGCAGAGCGCCTCAGTGTGAGCGCAGCTCCTTTCTACGTGCAGACACATACGGGGAAGAGGTGTTGTTTGAAGATGTAATTTCTCCTGTGGAGGAAATGATTTATGTTTCAATTTGCCTTTGCTCCATTAGAGGGCCTCCTGTTGCTTAGTCCAATTCCTCTGTGTGAATTTATCTTTCTGTCTTTTGTGCATGCAAGTCACGCTTGCACTTGAACTTACGGTGTGAGATTGTCCTCCGTCAGGCTGCGCATGTTCACTCCAGTCCTGTGTATGCTATAGAGCGACCTGGCTTCCTGTCACGCTACTACGTGACAGGACTACGGGGGGGGTGATAAGAGAGAGACGTTAATACAAGCTGATCGGTTTGGCCACCAGGGAGTCCAAACATCTGCCACAAAGGCAGACGGAGGGAGGGAGCCGCTCTGATGGAATGAGTGGAAAACAGACCCAGTGGCATCTTCAAGTTTTGACAGGTCAGAATTTAATTTCTGAAAATAGTTACTGTAAGAAAAAATAAGCTTCCTGATGCATTATATACTGAGTACCCAAAGATTGTACTCAAGTTAGAACTATTTCAACATATTTTTACTCAAGTAAAAGTAAAAGTAGCTGCCCAAGAAATTACTCAAAAGTAAAAAAGAATTTCTAAAAACGTCTATTCAAGTAACAGATCAAATTATTATCAGACGAACTAAAATATAAAGTTGAGAGGAAATGTTGGTATTTTGAGGATGAAAATGATTAGATTTCATATAAGTAACAAAAACAAAATCAGGCCAAGAAATGTTTCCAAATCAGTTTCTTTCAATAAAAAAACTTATGAAACTTTAACAAAAACTGCAAGTGTGTGTCTGTGTTGATGAATTTTTGGTTAAAACATGTTTGCTTTTCATTCACAGGGTAGAAAATCCTGAAATTTTACTCAAGTAAGAGTAGAAATACTTCATAATATAATTACTTAAGTAAAGGTAAAAAGTTGCTACCCAACTCTGATATTACATTAAATAATTGTCACAAATTCAACACAATATACAGCAGACAGGAATGGAGTTAAACTATTTTATTGACAGCTGGAATAGAATACCAGTACACCAAATTGTGCATTTACTCAACAACAGAACAGTTTGGCAGATAATCTGCAAATATAGCCAGAATCTAAATGCAGTGAATAAAACTAAAGTTACATCATCATTTTTCTGCCCTGATAACAAATCAGTCCTCAAGGTGCCAAAACATGAGCAATAAATAAAAGCAATGCACACATGCTTCTGCTGCTTAGAGCTGCGCTAACACCTGGTTTATGCAAACATTTGTTGATGTTGATCAAGTGAAGCTAAAAAAGGAAACAGGATTTTCAAATGGAAACTGTATCCAGTGAAGATATTTAACATTAGAAACTACAGACAGTTGAAACCAGTGAAGGTGAGGCTTAAAACAGACACATACTTGGCAAACTATCCCTGGGTAAATGCTCTCTAGACGGAGGAAACAGATTTATAATCAGCTTTGCTTTCACAGTTGCTCACACATGTTTCTAACAACACCAAAAAGGCCTGTAAAACTGTAAAACCCTCCCAAAAACCAAAACATCTCCTTCCAGTAGTATACATATGGTGTGGAAGGCAGAAATGTTTGGAAATGTAAATAATTCTGACATTAAAATTTAAGGCTGTGAATGGAAATATTATGGCTTCGTATCGTAAGAGCAGTATCGAACATCTGGGTGTTTTTGAGAGGCTGAATCACAAAGACGTTGGCAAAATGGGACGAAAATAGATGAAAGATGATTTCATCTTTGATTCTAAGTAGAGTAAGACAGCCTGAAAATGTTTTCGCTCGTGCTTATGTGGGACACATCAGATGGGAGGATGCTCCAGATGGCATGAGGGGAACGTTTTTATGAGTATTGCTTAGAGAAGATGGGGGTATAGTTTAATAACCGCTGCGTCTGCACAGCAGCAGAGCAGAGGAAATCTTCCACCAGCCAGTGTTTGGTGTTGTACCAACCCTCTTATCCTCCCACTCCTTCACTGAAATGTTCTTTCAAAATGCCACACTGCCACTCAAAAAATGAAAAAACATGCTCAAATTTCTTGTTGCTTGATGAGAAAGATATTTTCATGAGCAATGTTTGTTAAACTTTAAAGCCAGTTCACGTCTTAGATGCATTTTCTGCAAAAAACAGACACATTTCCATCAAAGGTTTCCCTAAATAATTCAATCTGAATGTTTTCTCTATCATGATTTAAAACTATATGTTCCAATTTATATATTGTGTATTATTTCTGTATATCACAACAGTGTAATTGCCAATACATCAAACTATCCTTAAAAAGGAATAGTTGATTTAACCAATTATAGTTATTTATCATTACTAAAATACAAAACATTATAATTTATCAGTAGTTAGTAACAGTTACAATTTATTGAAATTCTGTAAACTGTTGGTTGGAATAATTTTACATAACATCAGTTGCAACTAAAAGTGCTAACATGAAAAAGCATCACATGGGAAAGTCTGAGAGCAGTTTGACACAAATTTCATGAGGTGAGTTCAAATATTTAACATGAGATATTTAGATATGAGATATTTAGTGTCTCCTGTTTTTTACTGTCTTTTGCAGAATTGCAACCGAACAGAAGTTCAGAAAACAGCAGCAAGCAGAAACGTTCTTATAGATGGTCCACTGTTTTTCAACAGGCGAGCAACATGGGTCTCAAAATGTCACAACAAACTAATAATAATAATAATAATAATAATAATAATAAAGTGCAGTTCATCTTGGCTAAAACCAACTAGGGTGAAGTATCAGCCTGGAAAAGTTGTTTGAAACACATGAAAATAATAACCTCCATAGTTTCTATTCTACTGGTGATGGGTTGAAATGGTGATACAATTTTTTTCTTCTTGTTTTCTATTGTTTGGATACGATAATATGACAATTCTTTGTCCTTAGCCCTGACAAATTGTGTATCATGTGTGTTAAGGCCTCTATTTACATTACAATTGATAAAGTTTACATTTTAACATTCAAGTGACAGAATCAAACCATAATGTTTTGCTGAGATGTATGCTAACTGCAACATTTCATTTCAGTAGCTCATCCATTAGACCTCAGTGACAAAGCATCTCAAATAAGCAGCTTTTTATGAACAAAAGTGCACAATCATTTCTAACTGGCTTTGATTCTGTCAGTGATGGTGATGTACATTTTGTTTCCTTAAAATTATTAGCACATAAACATTTCTTACTGCAGACATGTCACACAATACAAACCAGATATTAAGGTTTTACAATCAAGTAAAGCTTACCAACGTTTCACCTCAGGCCCAATGAATGCATGTTAGTAAATGATGTGGACAGGAAGAATCTTTACAAGTTTAACTCTCATTAATCAGGCCTTATTTCTAAATCTAGTTCACTAGACACTCGCACTAGCAACGGGACATTTTTGTTGGGTACAGGATTAGCTTTGAGCCAATAGGAACAGCATCTGACTTTATTTCTAAAGTTAAAGTCAGGAATCCAGAAGTTTGTTTCCTTTTGTGGATCACTTGGGATATTAGTTTTCAATACATCATAATTTTGGCACAAAGCATAAACACATTCCCTGGGTCACAGTCTGCAGTTATTTCATGTAAATATAAATATGTCTATTTTAGATTCATACAGATTCACTAACATATCCCAAAGTTCAAAAATAACTGCTATTATATTTTTTATTTCCAGTCATCAGTTAATTCTTAATGTTAGGGATATTTGTCGTTTTGCAAAACCATCCTGCATTTTAAGATAAAATACATTTTTTTTAAAGTTTTCCACTGGTCAATACTCTCCTTGGAATATGTTGGAAATGGGTAAAGTAGTAAATCAGATGTTGTCTGGTCTTAAACATGTAACTTCAGCTGCCACCATTCTGACAATAAACCACCACAACCTTGCTCTCAAGGTTTGTTGTTTGTTCAGAGCTGCTGGAAAACTTTTACACTTGATCATCATAAGGAGAGCCACCCAATAATCTCCAAAGAAAATCCGTGTTGTGTATTTCTACACTGCTGCAGGATTTTTATCCAGTCTGAAAACAGATTTAAGGGGTTTATCAGAAAACAATCACTCATGTTGCACATGCATCAACAGTTTCAGACAACGGTGAGCAAAGAGCAATTGCAAAGCAATGCAAAGCTTGACAAGGTGGTCAGAATTTAGTTTATATGAACTATTATATTAAATATCCATCAAACTTCTCCTGACTGAGCTGAAGAAGAACTGGTAGACGTGGATTCTCTGTTTTCTTTGGACGTTTTGTCTTCATCTCTTTCTCTCCAGACAAATCAGTAATTATAGCTGACAACACAACACCTTTCACTTTTCAGGCATAGTGATTATTGTCTTCAAAGCTAAATCTCTTTTTGTGTTTCCACAAAATGAGAGTAGAGGATTCAACCCAGTGTGAAGTCAATCAGTTCCTTCAGAGCTGCTGCAACTTGGGCTGAGACGTTGACCAATCAGAGCGATGATTTCTGGGCTAAAAGAAATCTCCTAAAATATTTAAATACATAGTATCCTAGTGGCATTTTTGTTGGGAGTTTAAACATAATTAAATGTATAATTATGTATAATTGTGGAGTTTTGCAAAGTGTCAAAACAATCCACAGACATGTAAAGCATAAACATCCCACTGGAGAACATAATGGCTTTTGGTAAATTGGTGATGGAAATCATAACTTGTGTATTTGTTATGCATGAATAGCCATGAAACTGGATGCTTTATTGCTTCACAGAGTGAAAGGAATTTGCTTGGAACGATGCTACTGGCAAAGCAGAGGCCACATTTACAAAGTCTGAAAAACTGACTTGAATTAGAGGAATTCATCCAGTGACTATGGCAACCAAACGGATTTTATTTCAAAATTTTGCTTCTAGCTAACAAAAAAAATTTAAAAAGTCTTGATGAGTTAGTTTTATTTTTTTAACAGAAAGCAGCTGAAACCAAAACATCTTAAGAAAGAACAAATAAAAATGCTACATAGGAATGTTCCTCAGTTCAAACCGATGCTTGTGGCCTCTGTGTAGCTCATAGCTCATGCTAAATCTTATCAAGTTTTGTGCTAATAGTAGAAATGTTTAACCTGTCATGCAGATGCTACCAGCTACTGCTACAGTCTCAGAAAAAAATATCTACCAAAGATATCACCACCTCCTTCCACTTGTGTTTCAACATTTATCAACAAAGTCGTGACAGATTCACTTTGGCTCACACCAAAAGATACAAACAGTGGTAATATGTACACAGAAAGGAGACATTATGGATCTTAAAGTGCTCAAATAAATGGTTTTTGCTCCAATAAAATTTCTCTACAGTGTGCACATTGTGGTCCCTTTACGTTCATCCCATTTCTCCGTTCTCTTTTGAAGTCTGTAACACCTGACGTCATTGCAGACAGATCCTTTGTTTGGATGGTGCAAAGAACATTTCATGCTCTCTTTCTCTCTCTCCTCTCCCTCCCTTTCTTCCTCCCTCCGGTTTTCAGTCGAAGCATGGCTAATCACCAGGTGGCTTGGCTTTCAGTGGATCAGGGCTTTAATTTAGAATGAAAGGGACGCTTCTCTGCGCAGCCTGAATGCTGCTGTTAGGTGGTGCGACTGAATTTTTCTGCTGTCCCCCTCACAATGGCACATGCCACACGGTAACTGAGGAAGAGGAAGAAGACACATGCTGGTAGAAATTGGCACAACAGAAACTGTTATTCACCAAAGCTTAAAAAAGACTAGAGCACAGGTGTCAAACTCCAGTCCTGGAGAGTCGCTGTCCTGCAGGTTTTAGATGAGCCACAGGTACAAAACTCTGGAATGAAATGGCTTCATTACCTCCTCCTTGTGTAGATCAGTTCTCCAGAGCCTTGCTAACGACCTAATTATTCTATTCAGGTGTGGTGCAGCAGAGGCACATCTAAAAGTTGCAGGACAGCGGCCCTCAAGGACTGGAGTTTGACACCCCTGGACTAGAGGAATGTTAGAAATCTATCTAAAGAGCTGCTGCAGCTGCCAGGGTTCACAGGTAGCTGTTTGCTCTTTACAGCAACCAAGATTGAACTTTTCTTGTTTTTTCCAGTGATAGCGGCCACTGCATTCAGTGTGATTTGCACGAGGAAAGTGAAAACGAACCAAAGCAGAGCAGTAATAATTAAAGAACAAACATTTGTTATTTTAGACCCAGAATACATCTAGCTGCTTCATGCCGGGTACATTTTGTTCCCTGTAAGGACTCAGCTAAATGTAAATGTGCTAATGTCATGCATTTAACATTAGCCACTTTATATTAAAATCATAATCCTGTAGAATAGACTGCATGCATAAAATTTCATTTAATTTAGGGATTCTTGGCTGCAGTTTTCAGTTTTCGCACCAGGACAGAATCTGGAGGACGTTTATAATTCACAATTTACAAAAAATCTATCTTTGCCGCCTTTATTTTTGAAACCCTAGTTAGAATAAATTGACTTTGTCACTTTCTTATAATAAGCAAGGATGTATATTTCTCTTTATAATCAACATAACATCAACTGAATAGACTGATAAGCGCTTTAGATGTCATGTGAGTTCGTAACGGGTGAACACTAGTAGATTGCAAACAGTTTTTGGGGATTGAGAACAACTAAGCCCTGTAACGTAGGTCCACAGGTGAGCCAGCTAAATGCTATGATATGAGGCTCTAACAAACTGTGTGCACAGAAACCAGCAGCAGTCGTCATTCCTAACTTCAGGTTAAGATCCGGATCGTTCCAGAAACGACAACAGCTCTCAGCCATGTTGGGATCGCCCACATATCTCATGGAGTTGATCATTCAACCAATGTGGAACGCACAGAAATAAACAAAAAACAGCTCATGTGGTTGGATCCAGTATTTCTTGGTATGTTGCAACAAATAACTTAGACCTTAGTGTTTTTAGTCCTGTTGCATACACATCTATCGATAGGAACTGGTTTCTCAAACATTACGGTGGACTGAGAGATTTTATCAGGAGTCGTCCGTTCTCCAGTGAGGACGTAGAAAGACAACAAGCAGCCCTGGGAATGAGAGTTTGATGAAGGCTGCAGAGGAGGCGGGCAGCTGAAGCAAACGGAGCCGCCGAGTCCCAATACGATGTGATCAATGTCAGCAGCCGAGCTCTGCTTTGAAGTATCCTCATTAAGGAGGGTTTGGTTTTTCCTTCCATCAAAGAGATCTGAAGGGAGAGAAATCTCCCTTAGAGTCTGAAGGATGGTCGGTTATGAGAATAAAAGAAATGCGGTTCCCAGGAGTCACGGGAAACAATCTGCTTCAAAACTATTATATATTTCAAATGAATGCAGGATAACCGGCTGGTTTGCGCAGTGATTTATCAGTTCTGATCGTTCCCCAGAGCGGACAGACTTGTGAATCTTAACTTGTTCCTGGTGCAGGTGAAGTGGTGACCAGCTGAGCCAGGAGCAGAGCTACAGGGTTTAAAAATGTTTCTTCAGGCTCAGTTTAACGGTAGAATCTGAGCAACAGGAAACTCCACAGTTTCCTTCCTGAGTCTTAGGATCTCTCACAACATGGTCCAATGGTGCTCTCCAGAGACATCTGAGATGAGTGGCGGATGAGTGGCGCCATAGTTGGGTCCACCATGGAGGAGATAGGGAACAACTTGTACCAGCCAATCACCATGGTGCTCAGGTCGAGCTCCTCCAATAGGATTCGAGCTACCCCCATGAAGCTTTTGCGGTCCATTCGTCCATAGTTTCCCCAAACAATGACCTGAAGGAGAGGTGAGAAACAAATGGGGATAAAAAGGCTGATTGTTATCAATCTGTTAACTTTTTGTTTTGTTTTACATAGGATGTGATTAGCACACCTGGAGACATCCAGCAGTGTTTTTGAAAAATTAGATCAACAAAAAGTCTTGGAACATTTCAGTTGTGTACAAGTGTTATTAGGGATGCACAATATATCGGCACCAACATCGTTATCAGTTGATATTTGTGATTTTTTAACATATTGGTCTGATAAATAAACCTGGAATGATGTGATATTTAGATTGATCTGTTTCTGCCTCTGGTTCTACGTAACGTATGTGGAGCTGGAAGTCAGCCAGTATTTTCCCATTTTAATTCAATGACCGTTTCAAAAGAAGCAAATTTCATTAGAAAAGTCTTGCATAGTTTCACATTGGACACATTTGGTTTTATTAGAGCTCTAAAGTATTTCTGATAAATTAATCTTGTCACCACAAGGACGTTAACAAAACTGCAGGATGGGGCATCATGTCTCTTTCACAGTTAATGCTTAAATTCAGACTGAAACTTCATTTTTATTAAAACTGATGCACTTTAGACTAATAAATCCTTACAGATCATTATTTATGGTTCATGGAAATACATAGTAAATAAAGTGCATTTATCTTTTACTAATACTCTGGTTTTTCTTTGCACTTTGAAACAAAACAAAAAGCTGCAGATCAGTAAAAGCAACAAGTCATTTCATGTTGTGGACGAGATTTTGGAACCAAACTCACAACTTGGTGTCAAATTTAAATCCAAACACAGTAGATAGATGTATGCAGGTGTGTAAGCACAATCCAGAGCATTTCTTTTTGTAATACAAGGCAGGCTGTTTATTTGTGCATTGGGTGTCCTCTGTCCCCTGACATCCTGATAACATCGGGGCTCAACTCAGACAGCCGCAGTTCTTCTCAGGCGGTGGACAAAATAATCAATATCCATCAGCGCATACGTCGCCTCATGTGGAGGTCCTGTGTCTCCCTGCATCACAGAATACCAAACGTCTGCGAATGATTTCCACTGAGACTGTGAGTCCAGAACTGTAAGAAATGATTCTCTTGTTCCTAAGCCTTGGTTTCTATTCTCTTATTTCAACCACAGCCATTTTCTGCAGTTTAAGGAAAACACTTGTGGTAAAAAATGTTACACTTTTATCAAGTGTCTCAGTTCCTCCTGGAATAACTTTCAGTTAGCAAATCTATGAGAAAACATTCTAAACTTTCAAAAAGGGCTCACTAAATGTAAAAATTACAGTACGCTTGTTTGTTACGCAATGTGTTTTATCCGAACTGACGAATCAAACTGGCTCTGTCACAGAGGCAATTAAAGCAGCTTTTTAAATGGATTTTCCGTGTAGTCTTAAGCAGCTCTGCGATTTGCTAAATTGGGAAATGACAAATTGAAAAGTGCTGCTGATTTCAGCGATTTTCATTATCAAGTGTGAATGAGTTTGATGAAACTCGGAGGACAGCAGCACAGACAGCAGATAATTAAGAGGGAGGCGTTTAGCGGCTAATTAGCCGGTGACAGGAGCAGAAGAGCAGCTGGAGGCAGAGCTGCAGGCCTCTCCACCAACACATCACTGGTTCCCTCGGCTTCTTACTGAGCAAGCCTGACACAAACACTCAGGGTGAAACCGTGTTCACGTGGGGCATGCACTGAGCTAGCATGAAGGCATTCTGAAACATGAAGTGGAGCATGGAAACACGGAAAAAAGAACATTACTAAAACGTAATGACAAAGTCTGAAAAAAGGAATAATGCAGATAAAAAAATGCTGACAAAAGTATGAATCATGCATTTTAGATTTTTGCTAAAAATGAAGAAAATAACATTGAACTCAAGTTCAGTTGTAAACAAGATTTGGTCATTGTCAGAGTTTCCATGTTTTCATTTAAGATATTTTGAATTCTCTGTTTTTGTTCCTCTCTGTTGGTTCTTACCTGCACCACTTTCCCCTGTGGGCTTTCAGAAAAGACCAGGACCTGATTGTAGAGAGGATCCAGAGACTTCCTCACTGCTTTGGTCTTCTTCTTGGCCACACAGACTCCGTTCTCCAGGAGGTAAACTTTGATGTACGCCGCTGGAACATAAGGAAAGAGAAATTTGAGCAACAAATTTGTCTCTTTTTTTTCAGGAGATAATTCACAGAGACTTCTTGTTCGCCTTAAGGAAGTTCTGAAAAACATTTGGCAACTCAGAAAAGGGAGGAACAAACCCAGCTGTCTGTGGTTTGGGGGAAACTGTGGCATAAAATGAGTTACTCATAAATATCTTTTATTATTCTCCTGAATTATAAAGGGCATTTTTCAGCAGAAGAAAACAAATCAGGCTAATTCTGAGAAATTGTCAAAATGTTACAAAGATAAGACACACGAGGAATGCTACTAAAAAATATCATGTTATGTTTAAAAGCTGATAAGGCAAAATCTGTTGTAACATCATAAAATCAGAATTATGTTTGTTATTTTAAGTTGTGCAAACACTTTACTGTGAATACAAATAAAACTTTCCACTTGTTAAATAACTAAATTATAATGACAATAAACTATTCAAGGTTTAATGGATAGGAAAGTTGGAGAGATGATTTATCAGTTGATTTGATTATTAAATAAATCAATGTTTAATCAAACATTAAACATGATGAAAAGACCAACAAAAAACAGATTTTTTTTATTTAAATTAAATTACTAATGCTTATTCCATTTAAAAATGTCCAGCCACTAAATACATTCTGATTTCATACTTTTTGTTTTTTGAAAAACGTTTAGTTCAACACAAATATTTTAGCTTTCCTTGAAGCATAATGACAAATAAACTAACTTTAAACATGACTCAAAGTGATCAGCAGCAGAAAGTTTTGAGCCCAAGCTGTAAAATCTCCTGGGTGAAAAACGTCTGTGAGTCATTCTGTTCCTGTTTTGTGCATTTAGCTTTCTCTGCTCTGTGTGCAAACTCCCAAAACTATGAAAAATTGTTTCCCCCTTTTAGCCTCCCCTGCAGGCTGCTCTGTGTGCAGCTGCTGCTGTGTGCTGCCTTTTGATTTATTTGTGCAGAATCGTCCTTGTCCTCAATATGACAGAAATTAAAGTCAAGCATCTTGTTTATTGGAAACTTCCTCAGTCCGGTGTGTGATGGCTCCCATGTAATCCTGGGAAAAGCAGCTTTTATTTGTTTGATCCAGTGGCCATGCTAACGTTACCTGGAGGTGCCTTTGAGCCTGGTTTCATGGTGAGTCCTCTCGCTTGAACAACTTCTACTTCCAGACCCCCGTTTCTCTCCGTCAGGCCGATTTCTACATCGCCTGGATGAATAATAACAGAAGTTCATCATTCGAAGGCGATGCTCAGAAGGTTAATACGTTTAAGATTTCATGACTCATCAAGCTAACGTAATGAAAGTGATTGAGGCTCTGGAACAAACCTCCAGAAAACAGAGTTATTTTACATCAAGACTAAAAGCTTGTGTAGAGTTACTTTTGAACCATAATAAATGAACATTGACCAACATGTCTGATGTGTATGATTTTAGTGATGACACTCATCGAAATGTGATGTTTGTTCAGTTGTGTCTGTATAGTGTTTTCTTTATAAATGTGTGATTTTGTGTTTTTATTTGTAAAACACCTTGAAACGCCTTGCTGCCGAAATGCTCTATACAAATAAACTTGATTGGTTGATTGGTTGACTGATTAACTGATTAACTGATTAATTATTAGGGCTTGGAACCCGTTTATAACCGCTTGCAATTCAAACATTTGATTTGAATTTTTGACATGAAAGTAGAAAAATACAGAAACTTTAGCTGTTCTTCAATCAGACTTAACTTAATTTGGTTCTGTTAATGAAAGTTTCTTTACTTCCAATTCAACATTACAGCTTTTTTTGATTTGTGATAAAATTATCATTCTGTCCATAATGAATAATTGTGGCAAAACGGCTCAAAAGGACAAATATTTCTTTGTAAATGACTGAGCGCAGATCATCTCCCAGTTATTTTGAGTCCTCTGACATTATATAATGCTGAACTGGACAGAAGGTTGGGAGTGGAACCGGTCCAGTGAGTGTAACTGTTGTTGGTCCAAGGACGCCGTCTGACTGCCAGCGAGGAAGCTGACCCACTTACAGTAAAACACTGCTGCTGAGGACCGTCTGCGTGAAATGCACCCGCTGCAGACTACCAGCAAATAAATAACTATACTGCAGCTCAGATTTATGAAAGAACTCTGAGCCACAGCAAAATGATTTCAGCAACCACTAAATATGTTTTTATTAGAAAATAAGGCTTAGCTTTTTAATTTCCAGGAGATAAAGCCGTTTACCTTCAATTCATCCTGATGGCCTCACAGCACACAGCATTATTTCTGACTTCATGATTTATCACTTCTAATTCATTCCAAACTTCAAGCTGAGAGATTAAAAATACAGCAAACATAAAAAGTCTGCACACTCCCTGTTAAAATGCTACGTCTTTGTGATTCAAATAAAAATAAAACTCAGTATGCAAAATATCGGGTTAATTTTTGTCATGTGTAGCTTTGTCAAGGTAGATGATGTCATGAAGAGTTTTAATGCAAAACCTTCAAGTTTCTGCTAAAAAACTAGAGATGAAGAAGGATTTCAGTTTTCAACACAGAATAATCTGAATTCTGAGCTAAATTTGACACAAATCACCTGAAATTGACTGAAATCGACTGGAGAGATCTGTGACACCATGTGGAAGATGTGGAGAACATTGGTGAGGCAAAGTGAGCAAATACAATCCAACATTTTTATTTATGTTTCAGGTATATCTACAAATATGCAGGATGTGTGACATCAAACAATCAAGTGGTTTATCAGTCTAATTCTTCTCTTGACAGATTTCTTTCTGATGTGGAATAACATTTTTGAATCATGATTTGGAAAGTAGCATTGAAGTTTTCTCACCCATGGATGTCATTGCAAGCGTCTGTCTCCCAACAAACTGGGCCGGTCCCATCCCATCCAGGAAGTCGCTGAACTGGGCGTCGGATGCAAGACACATCCCACTGTAGTTAAGACTGAGGGGAGAGCAGAAAGGACCGGGATTAAAACTTCATTCGGTGATTGTGGTTTAAGTAATAACAGAGAAGTGAAATAAAATGCAAAAAATGGGAACCAGAATGTTGGCAAAGACGTGGAAGAAGAAAAAAGATGCAAAAACTAGAGAACAAAGGTGAAATGAAAGAGTAAAAAAAGAAATAACCATTTATCACACATGGTTCAACACAGATTAAAAACAAACTCAGACATTTGGTAGTCACTACATAAGTAGTGATGAACTTATGTGACCCTATTTTATCTGAGTATTCAGAAGAATCAGATCAGAGTGCTTTGGTGGCAGACTGCCAGGACTATAAACGTGTGTGTGTGTGTGCGTGCGTGTGGGTGTGTGTGTGTAGGTGTGTGGGTGTGGGGGTGTGTGTGTGTGTGTGTTCTGTGGTCAGCAGACCACAGCAAATCTCTTGCTCATCTTTTATGTGAAGACTACAGAGTGTAGAAGTAGAACAAAGGAAAACACTGAAGCAAAACATCCAGCATGAAATGTTGAGTCAAGGACAGAATCTGGATTTACTCTTCCTGTTTCTTAATCCATAAATGATGAAATGTAAAAAAAATAAATAAATAAATAAACGACATGCAGTGCAGTGATTATAGTGTCGTCCCATTTCATAGATATTGTGTGTCATGGATGACAGCTTGGAACAGTTAATACAAAATACCAGTAAGGCAAATGTTACAAAGCATAGCAACAAAAGCAAGTCATAAAATTTTAATCTCTATTTCAGTTACTGCAGTGCCATTACATTACAGTTTAGATCAAAACTAATTAACATCAATAATAAACAGTTACATAACTACAAAAAGCCACAGAAGAACAAGTTGAGGAAATGCTGAAAGCGTTGAATAAAAGGATGTTTCATACAGGTAATACAAAATACTCCATTAGCTCCAGATTTTTATTGTTTATGAATACGGTACTAAAGGTTATTGTGCACACATTCCTTAAGATATGGACTGAAACTCTGATAACTGTAAGCTTTTTGAAAATATTCATTGTGTTTCTGCAGCAGCTGTGCCAGAGTGGCATGTTTGTGGATGTTTTGCATTTTAGCTAAACTCCTTCAATGTATATTTACTGGAGACACACAATAGGCCGATCTCTGTGGATATCATAATCCGACCCCATGTAGAGGCACCATTAATCAGAACTATGTCCAAAGATGTGGATCAGTTTTGCTCCTGTGAGTTTGTCATTGTGACAGCCAACTGGCCTTTTGACCAAATGCTCTCAGATGGAGAGAGATCAAACAGGAACAAACTTAATGTTCACCTTATTTATCTTCCTCTCACCTTGTCCCGTCTCATCAGTCTAATTTTTGTGGAACTCTTTGTTTCTCTTTATAAATCTTCCTTTTATACCATGTTTTCCTCTATAACTATCCCTAAAGCAAATCTTTTACATTGAACACAAAATGCCAGCTAATAATCAGCCCAGAGGAATTTTATATGCACCCTTGAAACATCAAATCATTATGAATAGCTGTGATAATCACGAATCCTCTCTTTAAAATTGTAAAGTGTCAGTGGGTTGTTATACAACCTTAACAGAATTTAATAGATCCATGATGCAGTTTAAAACTTGACATGTGCAGATTTGAAAAAGCTGAAATATCTTTTCTGGAGCCCTGAAAAAATGGTTTGGCATGCAATAAGTCAGGCAGCACTGGTCGACTGGGAATTACAGGGTGATAAAATCCTGAGCTTCAGATTATTACGTGTGTGTGTGGAGCACATCTGGGGATTACGCTGCTGTTTCACACAATCTGGTGTTCAATGCAAAGCTCATGCTGTAAACAAACAGCAAACCCTAAAAATGGCCTTTCAGACCTTATGGGACTCACTGCTGCTGGTTGGTTCTTCAAGAGAGCGCAACTCAAAATGGACGACATTAACGAGACTTTCTCTGTTCTGGTCAGTTTACTACACTCTTTATTCTGATTTCCTTAATGTCAACCGACTTATTATTATTGCTCGTTTAACATTTTAAAAAAGTATTTTAAAAAATCCAGTTCCGTTTTTTTCTGTGTTATAATTCATTTTTTGGCCCCTTTTCTCCAGCTGCACTCTGTGTGTAATCAAACTCCTCAGTATTTAAAAGTCTGGATTTTGGCAACTCCATTTCCAACTTTATTGCTATTCCACTATGTGCAAAAATGCAATTTCACAATTGTGATGTTTCCATTAAATAAAAATGCGTTTACAATCCCATATGAATAAGTTTGTTTATGAGATAAATCATTTAAAAACATGCCGCGCCATCATCCTGTCGTCTTCTTCGTCTTTTGTCGGTAGTAACATCTGGTTGTTGATCACATGTAAAAAATAAAGTATTTCCACTGCAGTTTTGTGAATTACACTAATTTTGACATGGCAGAATAAACACCTTATCCTAGAACAAAAACGTTTGTAGAAAAACTTGAACCGGATTTATTTTTGTAATCACGATGAATGGAAATGCAGCTAGCGTTTGGTCCTGGATTCTTATCTTGATCAGTTTCTGGACCTGCTTTCCTGTGGTTTTCCTCCCTATAAATTAACTTCTTTATTAAAAATATTCAGTTTTCCTTCAGTCTGTTTTGAATTGGGTCGTTTGTCAACCAAAACATGAGAGGTTTCCAGACTTTTATTTTAAAAATATTCTGGTGTATTAAAACGTTCATTATGCCATATTCTCTAATTATGTTCCTTTTGTTAGAGAAACAGGCCATCAGCATCATAGGTCCTCCACCATACCTAATCATGAGCTGCTTTTGTTTTGTAGGCCAGATCCGCCTGGAGCTCAGTCAGTTTCCACCTTTTAGTTTCAGCTTCATCGCCACCATCAGCAGCACACACACTAAAATACCCCAATCATTAATCAATAAGCCCATAAATGTGATTGGATGGTGTTAGCTGACAAAGTGCTCATTCATTGCAGGATGTGTCCATGCACAGAGCTTTCCAATCAGCGCACTGAGCCAAACATCTGACGGAAACAGCAGCGCCTTACTGCGGATGATTTAAACAATTCATCTTCATAACGCTGGCAGCATGCTCAGATATGAATCACTTATTTTATACATAAAGTTCTTTTTTATTACAGCTGGTACCTTTAGCTTTATTTTTAAAAAGTTTTTTTTCTATTGAAACATGACAATGGGATCAAAATCAACCTGTAGATTTTGCACAAATCGGTATTCACAAAAATTAAATTTAATTTCATCAGTCATAAGTTGCTCCTCAATGTTGTTCTAGTGTTTTGTTGGTTTGGAGTTTTATTTTACTTATTAATAAACTAAAACACTTCAAAATTTTAAAAGGTTTTTATTAGGAAAGTATATAAATTTGTACAGTATTGAGTTACACAACTCCATTCTGTTATTTGTGGGTTTTTTATTCTTTTAAGTTTTACTGAACTTTCCTGTCCATTGGTCCACATTTAATATTATCTTTGAGATGCTTCATCACTGAACCTGGATGGTCTCCCATTGTGATTCTCTTTAGAGGTACTCATTAACACCAGAAGGTGATGTTTACCATTCCTGCCACTCTTGTGCATAAAAGTGTTTTTCAGTATAAAGTGTTTTGAGTTTATTAAAATCATTTGTAAGGAGCCAATCAGTGTCTGATTCCAAGGCACAACCCAAACTAAACTTATTTCTTTAATCATCCATAAAGATTTCTGCTTAGGGGGGAAAAGTAATTCCAAGGGTCCCTGACCAACAGGGGGCCCTCCACAATTTTTAATTTTTTGTTCATAGAAATTTAAAAAAAAATGGGGCCCTGTCAATTACAAAATTTATTATATTGTGTTTTCTAAAATTGTTTTTAGCAGTAAAAATTAAATGTTGCTCCCAGACCAAACAGCAGACATTTGCCCTGAACCTCCTGGATCTGCATGAAATGGTTCGTTCCAGCTTGGAGCTTAACGGTGACGATGTTCAGCAGCAGTCAGTAGAAAACAAGAACGACTGTGGCGGTTACTATGCTGCTAAGAAAAATAATGAAGTCAAGTTTTCAAAAAATAGAGAGACAAAAGGGTAAAAGTGTCAATTTGTAACCCAGTTTTTCTCCGAGAGGTGGGTAGACTGTGTGAGATTATCAACCATTTAGCATAGTTAGCTTAGCTACAGACTGTTTGCCTCCATTTCACTAACATTTAATGAATTAAGGGAAACAATTACCCAGATATTCATATATTTAACTTGTCCCTGTACCTTTTACCACTTAACAACAGGTGAGTCAGTCAGCAGCAGCTCTAGTCCCTCCTGACCGTCCTCTCTCCTCTCCTAAGAGAAATTAAAGCTGCAGTATGTAACTTTTATAAAAAAAATAATATTTTTTTACATATTTATTAAAACTGTCATTATGTTGTGACAATATGTATGAGAGATAATCTGAAAAATCTATTTCCTCTGCTTTTTCAAAGTGCTATCTAGAAACAACCAGTGGCAGGAGAGTTTTAGTGCTGTCAATCACAATCTCATGTGGTGCTGCTCATCCTTCCTCCCCCTCGCTCTGTGCAATGCTGCAGCTAGCATAGCCTAGTTAGCATAGCTACCAGTGACGGCAGGTAAGATAAGATAAGATAAGATAAGATAAGATAAGATAAATCTTTATTGTCATTGTCACAAGAACAACGAAATTTAAAAAGTGCCATCAGTCAGTGCATATGCTTAAAAACAAAAAAACGATTTTCCTGTAATGATATGTTGTTTCTCCACCATTAGCACATTTAGCAGTGAGTGAATGAAGTTGATTGACAGCACTAAGACCCTCCTCCTGGTTCTGATTGGTTGTTTTGGCCAGAATGTGGCATTACGTTAGATAGCAATAGTAGTTCAGGGACGAGGTGAAGGAGATTGATTGTTTTCACAGATTATCTGTCTCATAACAAACTATCACTACATGGTGACAGCTTTAACAAATATGGAAAAACATATTTTTTATTAAAGTTCTATACTGCAGCTTGAAGAAAATGCAACTACATAGCATTTTTTGAAAAGTCTGAATTGCTTCATGTACATTTTGCATGTTGCTTTGGACTGTTGCTTGTTGGGAGAGACATTTCAGTATCTAAAACTAATAGAAAAAACTTAAGCAACTTTCTTGCATACTGTATGCGAACTGTTGGATGTGAAATTCATGAGCAGTAAATATTGTGCTAGTTATCAGTATTGGACCAAAGAAAGCAAGGCAGTTGCAAGCCTTTAAAATTGTGATGCTTTTGATGGATCAGATAGACTCAAAAAATTGTAACAGCAGCTGCGTGGGGAGGAGGGGGGCAATTAAATTTTTTGTCATGGGACCCAAGATTTCTGGCAGCGCCCCTGCTCTGAATGTCTATGTGCCTCCAGAGGACGCGCTCGCACACAGCAGGCTGACAGAGAAGATGGTTAATAATACTCCACAGGCTGTGCTGGGTCACATTTCCTGACCTGACTGAGTTAGCTGTAAGTACCACCATCATGACCTGCTGCAGCACTAACAGTTTGCTCTGCCACTTTTCTGTGGCAGAGCAAACTGCCAGATTTATAAATATTTTGATTTATTTATAAATCTAAATAAATAAAAGTGAAGTGTGGCCATTCTTGCACATTTCTACATTTCTATCAACTTTTTTCTGTAATTTCTTAAAGGAAAAATGAAAGTATATTTTTTTTATAAATCTCTATTTTTATTCCTATCTCCATTTATAGATGATACTACATTACAGTAACAGTAACGTTCTGCTCCTTTAATAAAGCTCAGCGGTCATTTAGGATATGATATGAAGGAAGATTTTGCAAGATGACCATAAAAACTTGAATTTGAGGAATAGTTTACGCAGCTTGAGTCAAACAGGCTTAGATTGATTACTCAGATTTAGTTTTGCTCCTCTCTACGCCTCGACTGTCTCCTTGTTGTTCTGTTTCAAATTGTTTGCATGATGTGAAATGACATTTTTCTAATTATGGTCAGTTTGATGTGATATTTATACAAAACAATCATTCTGTTTTTCTCCACATCCAGACCTTTGATGAACAGAGGAACTTGGTGACGACGCTGCAAAATAAACACATTAGGATTTTCATATCATCACTGCATTTTTCTTTCGTTGTGCAGCGCAAACTTAGCAATTTTATGCATCGCCTCTTCTGTAAATTTGTGTAAAGTAATGTGGATTCAGACCGACTTTCAGTCTCTCTACTTCTGCTTCCCAGCAGCCCATGTTTCTGTTGACACCCTGACGCTCACATCAGCCAGTCTGTCTGCCTTGTTATGTAACTGTTGAAACTGGAGCTGGTATCCAGGTTGGCAGAGCTCTGCATGTGTCCACGTGTTTGTATGTGTAGTAGTACTACTGTATGCTGTTATTACTCATCTTCCTCAGATGGATGATAGGAACCAACATACACAACACTTGGAAATCAGGTCTGACCTTTAAAAAGAAAATAATTCTCTAATTGTTTCTGTGAAGTTTGCGGTCACCCTGTGGTCACGGCTCCAAGAGGAAGCTGCAGCTTTTTTATTTATTTCAGGTGAACTCAAGAGATAAACTGGTTGCAATCTAATTATGAAATGAACACCCACAATAAAAAATTGTAACCTCTCTGCTCCTTTTTAAGCAGGATGGATATGTTTATTATAATGAGCAACTTTCTGTGACATTGTCACAGCAATAAATTATAAAATCAGCACTCCAGTTATCTTTATTGAAAAGTAAAATAAAATTTACATTTTATTAAAATGTACATTTTATTTTACTGCCAATATTTAGATTTAATCACGTTCTCTTGCAGAATAAACTCTGTAACTCAGCTCCTCCTTTAGATTCAAATCTAGACTTTAAACAATAAGTAGAATTACAGAGAAATGTTTTAAAACATGTTTTCCAAAAATTGACTTTGATTTTTTGTTCTAATAGTTTGTTCTAACAAAGTAGTTTCAGTACCAGATTTGACAAAGACGGAGAACTTTGTCAAAAACACTTAAATCCATTTGGAAATGTTAATATCTAGAATCAGCAGTTTTTAAAAAAAGGATTTTAAAAGACATTTAGTGTTGCAGCTGTTTTCCCTTTTGGCCAGGCAGCCTGTGGTTACTCACTTCCCCTCGGAGCCGTAGCTGTTCATGCTGTCCTCTATGGATTCGTGGCTGGCCTGGCGGACGGTCCGACTCGGCATCTCCACCGCCAAACCCGTCTCCGTGCTCCTCTGGATGGCTCCCTTCAACTTCCTGCCATCTGTGTCCACTGCAGGAAACCAGACACAGATGATCCTGAATTAACTTCACATTTAAACTCAGAGTTTGGAGATTGTAGGAGAAAACGCTGCATTCGCTGAAAAACACAAAATCTTACCTAGTATTTTGGTCTATTTTCGGTGCAAGTAACTTTTCAGCAATATATAAGAGCTTGATTAGAGTCACTAATTTCTCAATATAGATGAAAAAGAACTTGTTCAGTCGGCAGATTATTTCATTCATAACGCTGGGAAAATATCATGTCATAAGTTAAATAATCTGCTAGTGGAACTAAAACTTTCTCATCAGTACGAAGGATTTATTGACTTAAAACAAGCTCCAGCTAGTTTTGTTTCACTTCAAGTGAACCAAGATATTTGCAGTAGAAACTAGACCAAAATTACTTGCTAAGATTTTGTTTTTTTGCAGTGTTGAGGTTTTATTTTCCTGCATCTGCTGTTCAGTATCAGCTGTTTGTGTGTTTATTCTGCTGTGACCTGATCTGAAAGAAAGACGAGAAGTGACTTTAACAGGAGAAAGGACGAAGGGATTCAGTCCCTCTTTAGATCAGGAAAGTACATCTTGTTGCAAAGTAGAGCACAAAATCAATGAGCGGCTGATATTACTGGCCATTTCTCTGACCGAAAGGAAATTTCCAGATCAAAAGATTAAGAAGTTCTCAACATGATGATAGCGTCTTTTTAGTAATAAAGGTGAGGAAACCCGACGTTAGGTTGGGTTTAAACAAAATTCAAGAGACACCAAACAAATCTCAAAGAATGATTTAAGAAGTTTGAAGTCAACTTCACTCGGTGCTTCAGCGAGAATGAAGCGCCGAGTTAGGAAGTTACTTCTGCAATTATTAAAGAGTGACCTAGAATGGAGCTATTTCTATCACGTTTCTTGTGGGACGGCACTTTGGTAGATTTGGGTTACTGCTTCAGCTCTCCGGCTGGTTCTGTATCATCAGTTAAACTCAGAGACCAGAGTTAGACAAACATTACTGGGTAAAGTCAGTTACATGAGTCTCAAAGAGTAACTGCCCTTTCTATTCTGTTAGATGACAGAAAAACACAGATTTTCATCAGAATGTCGTGATTTTCTGGGTTTTTATCATTTCCAAATGCGATGTTCTTCCTGTTTGCCCTGGTGAATAACAGATACTGTGATTTATCCCACCAAAATTAAACCCTGAACATTGATTTTTAATATTTATTAAGCTGTTGTGGTTGAACACAAACACATTCTGTGAATACTGATGAAGAAAGTCAGGCCTCTAATTTCAACTGCTGTAGCTGAAATTTAACAGCAGATTTATTTTTAATAGGAAAGGAAAATAAATAAATTCAAGAAGCCCAGATGGTTTCTATTCACCGATGAATCAGACCTTCAGGATTTAAGGCCAGTTTGAAAAGATTTAGTCAGAGTTTGATAGTAACTAGTTACATTTACTCGAGTAAAAAATATACTTTTAGGAGTGTTTTCACTAACCTGTACTTTTTACTTTTACTTGAGTAATTTTATTATAAAGTATCTCTACTCTTACTTGAATTAAGATTTCTGTATTTTCTACCCACTGAATGAAAAACAAACATGTTTTAAGGTTCACCAGACACACCTGCAGTTTTTGTTAACGTTTCCTAAATTTTGCACAGAAAAAAAATTATTTAGAAAAAATGTTTCTTGTGTTATTTCTTGTAACTTATATGAATTATTGTCATTTTTGTCCTTAAAATAGCAACATTTCCATTTAACTTTATATTTTTGTCTGCCTGATGATGTAATTTTTAAATATTAATTTGATCAGTTACTCAGTGCCTGAGTAGATTTTTTACCAAGTAGACTTGAATAATTTCTTGGCTACTTTTTACTTTTATTTGAGTAAAAATATGTTGGAGTGTTGAAATGCTTTAGTAAATGTTTTTGGGTACTCTGGATTTTAACCCTGAGCATTGAAACTACTTTTACCAATGAATGGTTTAAACATCGGGTCACTTTATTCTCTCCATGTATTTCACTTCATTCAAACCTAAAACCTGCCGTCAGTGCAGACCTTCACTCACTCTTCTGACTGACTGCTAACTGCTCTGGGGCGGCTTGCAAAAGTATTTGTGATATATTTTTCAAAAATATTTTGTGACATTACAGCCACAACACTTAATGTAATTTAATGGCATTTTTTCATACAAATTTGTGCAAAATTTTGAACAATGCCATCCATGTTTCTCAAAGATTCTAACAAAGAAATCACCAAATTGTGGCAGGTGTTCGTCAACACTTTGTAGGCTCCGCTGGACGTCTGTTAAATTATGTCTCCACCAGCTTTTCACACCCACTGACATCATTTTTTGCCAACTACTCTTTGCAAAATTGTTCAGTCGCATTTGTCACATGAATTTCATAAAGCAAAGGAGTGTGGTATAAGTCTTATTACGGGTTGATAGCAGCAGCTTTTGAGCAACTGGTTCAGGATACTGATGGGACATTACCGCTGTTCACCTTAATCCAAATCAGCATCCGTTAGCAGAATCAGAGCGAAAGGCAATCTTACCAGGCAATCAGGATAAATGATTAGTGCTTAAAGGGCTGACAGGTTTCTTATTTGTAACATTTGTGGGCTGATTCTGTTTGTCTGCGACTCTAAATGAGACCTGCAAAGCTTTAACTACGCCGCTGTCCGCCTGCCAGCATTTTTATGCTTTTTTGTTGCAGAGCTACAGACTGGCTTTGCTCATACAGTCACAAAACATGTTTGTTAATTCAAGAAGTCACAAGTAATGAAGCTAAAAACACCATCTCTTCTCGCTTATAATAGAAACCGAGAATCATAAACAATGAAAGAGAAGAATGTTTTATTTTCTTGTTGGACGATGAGGAATATTTGGGGAATATTGGGAATTTTTGGACTGAATGGGGATGGACATTGATCTTTTCTTTTCTCTTTTCTCTCTATAAACAAAAATAAAAATAACAAGCAATGAAGAAAAGATCTTTAGACATTTTGTTGCTTATGCTTTAGATCAGTTTGTCAAACAGGCTGAGAACCATTAGCTTATTTAACAAACACTCACGGACCACCTCACTTGAAATTACTCCACAATAAAACAGTATGCTAACATATATTACCTTAAATTAAAATGTTAGTCTGTTGTTTTCTTTGTTCATCAATGAACACGTCTACTCGGGGCATTTTGAGTTACTTACAGATTCTGATGTCAGACACATGGAAATGACAAAATAAGTTGTTCTTTCCTACCAAGTTTTGTTGTGCTTATATTGGTCGTTTAGAAGCACAATAAAAGAAAAATGGACTTGAGTTGCTTTGCCAGAAACAAAACTCCTCTTCTGCGCCACTACATTTAAAATGATCCAGGAATTTCTATCAATAGTATTTATTTATTTTTATTTAATTAATTTAATATAATCATTTTTAATTGAATAAAAACATAACAATAGTTATGAACAGAGCATTATGAGCAAGCAAAGTCATAAAAAACAAAGAACAGTTCTGACCAACTGTGACTCACGGTATAGAGTCGTTCAAAGGAATCGAATCGTTCCTGAACGACGTCAAACTCTCAGCAGTGTAACTTCGCTTCCTCTGATTACCTAAGTATTCCTGGCCTTGTTTTCTTTCCACCGGCATCATCAGTTTTTCTAGTGAGTGACCTGATTTAAAGCCATTTATCCATCGTTATTTTAAAACACAATCCTTTGCTAAGCTAGCTGTAGCGTCGCACTTAAACGGTCGTTCACATGCAGTACCCTGCGGACCACCAGGGGGCGCCCGCCGACCACAGTTTGAGAAAGACTGCCTTAGATGCTTATTATTTTTGCTAGGACATTTTATCATCATCATTATCTTTTGTAAAGTGGTTCAGCTGATGTTTACACTCATATTAAACAATTAGGCTGAAACAGAAGGATTTGCAGGCTTAAGGAGGCCAGATGTTGGCCAGTCTGCATCTGCTTGGAAAGCCAATCCACAGCACTTTCTGCCAGCTGTTGTGTTTTATTTGTCTCCAGATGTTCAGGGTCGTAAGTCTGGTGCAGTCTTATTACAGCGTAATGTTTTCTGTCCTCTTTGTCGCTCTGATTCCCCCAATCAGGTCAGTCCTGGGTTGTCCAAGCTCCCAGAATCTAGTAAAGGTTAAAAAGCGGTTGAGTCTCTGTGTATCTTTACAAGGCTGTGATTTCATAATTCCTTGTGTAATTCTCATCTAATGCGATTTTAGATTAATCACACTTTTTAAAAAGGTGAACACAATTTTCTCTAATACCCTAAATGTCAAATGTATTTACATATCAGCAAGCGGATTTCCACGAGTCTGATCCTCTCTGTGGCTGTAATAAAGGAAAGAAATTGAAACCGACTCCAATCTGAAACAGCCTCCTGCGTTTGCCGTGAATGTAGCTCACAGTGCGCAATGTGGAGCACCCGCTGTGATGTAGCACAAAAAAATGTCTGAAGGTGACGCACAAATGTTGTGATGAAGAAGCACCGAGCTAGGACTCATTAGTTTGTCTCCCAGCAGAGAGACATTAATGAAAGCAGAACGGATACTGAAATAGCTGCTCTCCATTCATTCCACTTATCTGGCCAACTTCACTGACTGACAGGAAGACTGCGAGACAAGGTGTGACCTACCTCGTCTCGCAAGGTAGGTCACACATCGTGGCCTAAATTGCTCGCAGACAGACGCTTCTACAGAGATAATTTTAGCTTTATTTAAAATATATCAACTAGCTTACATGAGGCCGTTTGGAAAGTTAAAAATGAACAGCAATAAGAAAAAAACACATATTTTCACCATGTTAGTCATTCATTTATAAATGCCATAGTTAAAACTAAATATTTAGTTAGAAGGCAAAATTTTTAGCTCCAAATTAAATAACTAGCAAGCTAAATAATTAGCCTCAACCTGAATATTTAGTTAACATTCAACTAATATGCAGATTTTCTAGCCAATAACCAGAAGTGGACAAATGAAAGCAGGGAACAATGCCAGCGCCTCCTCACCAGCCAGAGATTATTTATTAGCATTGTTGTTTGCCTCATGCATTTTTTATTTTGATAGTCCATCTCCAGTTATCAGCAAGTTAATTTGCATATTAGATAAAAAAGTAGCTTCAATTTAAATATTTATCTTGAAAATTAAATATTTTGCTTGTTAATATTTTTTGATGTGTTATACTTGTTGACAAAGGATATCAACAAGTCAGTTTGTTTCAAGGATTTTGCTTCAACTTAAATATTTATCTTGCAAATTAAATATTTAGCCTAATAGCTAAATATTTCGTTCAAAGCCAACTGTTTAGTTTGCTAACTTTGCTAGCTTGAAGCTAACTATATTTAATATTATTATAGAATGGTCTATATTATTACAATGTTTTGGTTTTTTTTAGTTTTGAGCAATATTCTACTTTTCCTTTCATTACACGACAAATTCATCAGGCAGGAAATTAAAAAGTACTGCGGCTGGATCATTATCGTGGCTAATTTATTACGTTTCTTTTACTTCTTCCTTCACATGGAGATGATGATCGAAGAGTGAGAACATATTCAGTGATTGTTTGGTTCGTATGATGAGGTCACCCGTCTCTCTCCCGGTCAGATGGGCTGTGATGGAGAGATTTTATCAATTATTATCATTAGAGATATGAAGCTGCCACTTTTTCTGAGAAACGCACCAGGAGCAGGACTCCTCATTCTGATGGTGTTCACTTGACCCACATAAGCCATGTCTAAGTGTGTATGCGTGTGTGTGTGCGTGTGTGTGTGATAAGCAGGATGCTTAGACTCCACTCAGTAAAGGACCTGCTGCAGTATCCAGCTGTGTCACACTGACTCTGACTTCAGCCTCTTAGAGCAGGACCCAGATGGGATTCCCACCTTCGCCCTCTAAATATCAGAATCTCTCCCTGAAAATTACAAATCTCCTGTTTAACGGCTCATAAAGGATCCTGATTGTATTTGTCCGATGTGTAACTGAAAATGAAGACAAAGTTATTTATCTACCATTAGTTAAACAGGAGAGTCAGTTCATGATGATCATTTCAAACTCAGCAGTGATTCAGTGTCTTCCATGTTTGCTGTAATCAGATTTAGGAACGATGTCCCTCCAACTCAACGCACAGAAACCAGGAATAAAATGCTGTACAGAAATAATGACTTAAATGGCTACAATCAGAAAAAATAATAATTCTTACTATTATATTTTCAATGTTTTTAAAGAGCAGCATATAGGAAAAAGCAGGAGGGGAGTTCAACTTGAAAGTTCAAAAAAGTTTGATTATTTTTAGCAAAAATGTAATCAATTATTCCTTTCTTTTCTCCAAACTAAACTCATTGACCTCTCTAAGGCTCATCAAATTTTTTATTGGCGGAGAATCAACGTTTTTCTAGGAAAGAATCACATTTTTTATATCTCTAACTTTAATTTATTCGTTCACTTTGTCTTTTCTCCTGAGTTCTTTGACCGTTTCCAGCCTGAAGTAAAAGTTTAAGACTTCAAAACAACTTCATCAGAGATTTATTTTCCATAGAAATCATCACTTTAAATACCCAAAACTGGACAGTATAGATGTTTGCATTTGTACAGAATGACTTTAGCAAACCTTTTGCAGTAGATTCAGCAAAAGAAAAGGTTAAGAAAGACATTCAAGATTTCTTTTTGCTTGGATAAATTTCCTAAAGCTGCACTGTTGGTCACATCAATGTGAGCAGATGAGTTTCTGTTGGTTCAGATTTGAATCTCTGCTGTTTGGAACTGAAAACCAACATCCATGTTTGCTGATTTGTCATCATTCAAACCCTCTTTTATCAAGTTTTGGTCTTCAGATAAGATTGTAATTCAATAAGACAGAAACCTTTTGTTTGACCGATCTGCGTTTTGTGGTGTCTAGACGTCGTTGATAATTGACATTTGCTTCAATCAATTCATGACTCACATCTTAGTCATATGAAACTGTATCACCTCCATCTAGGACAGATCACTCTGCAGAAAAAAATAGATTTAAGCATGGATGTCCTGTTTTTGTTAGATTTTTTGGGGTTTTTTTTTGTTTTGCTGTTATGACAACATCGTACGCCATTTTTTAAAACGGTCTCCTCCACACCTGAGGCGGTGTTTACCTCCAAAGCTTTTTTACTTTGATGCTCCATGTGGTAAAAAGGGTAAAAAAAACTCTCCTCCTTTGGGCCACATTGAGAAAAAAAGCAGCAGATATATTTTAGGTTGGCCTAATTTATCACCCTGAGCTTAGGAAGAAGACACAGACATCTAAAGCTGCCTGAGGGAAGATTTGTTTGAGCTAAATTTACTTAACTGCCTCAATCTGTTAGTTCACATTATGACAAAGAAATCCAGACGTTCTTTGGTCTATTTTATATTTTTGCAGCAAGAAGACATGAGGTGTTTTAACAGTGGACGTATTGTGTAAATGCAAGCAGTAGATTTGCTCTTCCACCGTCGGCTTATTCATTACAGAAAGAGAAAATCTGGCAGAAGTTGCTTGTCTGAGGGAGAGGATCCTGTGAAGCACTAAAAAAAAGACATTTCTTTCCTGGTTGAAGCGCTACAGATGATGACTGGTGATGACTAAGACCGGAGATGAATAGGAAGCAGCCTGTTAAAACCTCTTGGCGGCAGAAAGGGTGGACAAAGCAGAACGTTTCAGACGTAGAGCTAATTGCCTTATAGGTAGGTAAGCATTTTTCAGATTGTTTTATAAAATTAACAGCAGTGCTGAGTGCTCTGCAAAAAATGTGTTCTCACAAAGCAAAGAACTTCCTGGACTGCACAGTGTTAACTAGTAAAGAGCCTGGCTTTCTGGCTCCTTAATATATTTGGCCAACACTGTGGCTCCATGCAGCATTAAAAGTTACTTTGACGTTAAAGCAGCTGAACAGATCTGCCTCTTTCTGAATGTAAACCTTGTTGTTCAGATGGACACATTTCATTTATTCTGCTGAGTAGATGGAGAGACTTCTCTTTATTTGGGGTTTAAGTTTGTTTTGTAGTTTTCTCTGAGTCGAATCGCTGAAGCAACAACAGCTGCACCATGACGAGACTGCGAAGAGCAGGAACAAAATAAATGTTAGAATTTAGATCATCAGCAAAAGAAATATTACTGCAACTTATGGCTGGAACACACTTTCAAATAAGAGCTTATTAGAAAGAGCGGATATTAAATTTATTTTGAAAAACCACTCGGTTAATTAATTGATTCCGCTTTTGTCTTTATTCATATTTTAATACAGTTAGAAGAAAAACTTCTAACTGTATTAAGTTTTGATCCACCACAGGATGGGAAAGGGTTTGGCAGCAAAAGTGTTTCCATTTCCACTTTGGTGCATTAAATATTTTAAGCCAAAAACGACTTCAAGCAAAAATAAAATCTTTAATAAACACACAGATAGAAACCCGGCTGTTGATTCTCAGATCCCAAACTCTGATTAAAGTGTGTTTAAATGTTCATTTTAAGTGTAGAATCTCATGGAGCTTAAATCAAAGCAATTAGAAGATTCTGTTTTAAATGTTGTTTAATGTGCTGGAGATGATGGGACATTATTCCAAATATGAGCGTGAAGCAGAGAACTCTTCCTCTAGAAATATATTGACATTTTTTCATCTCTTTTTTGATGACCTAATATACAATATTCTGGGAAGAAGCAAACTTAGATACGATCGCTGGTTATATGTTGACAGAAAGAAGCAGAGAAAGGCAGAGGCAAACAGGAAGAGAAGGACGGACCCAAAGGGAAAAAAATCTGTCAAGATGGCAAAACCCAAAAGAGATGGAGCCCAAATTAATAAGTAGAAGGAAGAGTCTGAGTGACAGCAGAGAGGAATAAGAGACGAAGACAGAGAGAGATCAAACAGAGGGACGGCAGCATCGATAAGCACAATAATCAGAGAATGATGACACGTTTCTGCTCTTCTGAACATTAAGTGCTCTGTCACTGGGGCAATTTAACAAACTGATTAACTGATTTTTATATTCCATCTGAGCCTAAATTCATCTCCCTGAGAGGACGAACCTTTGCACCAGGCAGGTTTTGGCTGGTTTATAGTTTTAACTCATCTTAAGTTGGTGACTTTAAACAACATAATGAAGCAGGAAAATTAATTCAAATATGTCTTTTGACATGAATATCCTTTAATTCAATCAGAATATCAAATTAATTCAGCACTGTATATTTTCCTCAGGAAAGTTCCTAAGTTTTGGAGTCACAATGAAATAACATAAAAGTTAAGCTCATATATTCTCCTGACATACAATATAAAAACCTGATATCATGTCAAACAAACTTGGCCAGATAAAATGTAAATAAATCAACATGCTCCAGTGTTTTATGACTTTCCTTAAACTGGTAGCAAAGATGAGATTGTTTTACTGATTAAAACTAAATTGAACATCTTAGAAAAGATGTACACACACATGATCTCGTTACTGTTAACAACATGCAGTCAGGAGCTACAAAATAACATTTTCACATAGATTTTAAAAACCACCAAATGACATCAACTCCACAATCTATGACATTCTCCAGGATAAAATATGATGTATACAAAAATAATGGATGTTTTCAGGTGGAAAATCTGAAAATATTCACATATCCTTTCAGTGACATCACTGAACTGATTTGCAAAAATTCAGAAAAAAACCAAACAAATATAAATTTATTTTAATGATATGTTCATCTAATTGAGCAAACCTGTATGAATTAAAGATGCTGTTTTAGCAACTTCTCATGATCAATCTTCTGTTCACCCTCCATCATAGAAAACCTGTTGAACTTTTTCTTTATTTAAACCCATAATCAGGCAACCTGCTGATAAAAATCATCTTCTAATAGCTTCTTTAAAACAATAAGTACAGGAAGCTTTGTGAGTGGATAGCCATTAGAGAAAAACAGTGACCTTATAGTGAGGAGCCAATGGATAAAGTAAAACTCTGTGGCCTTTAGAGCATTTGGTTGTTGAACTGGACTCTCAGATGTTTCAAAGTTGCATTGTTTCTTTTTTCAAATAGAATATAATTTGCATCCAGTGGTTATTCTCCCATGAGGTGAAAAGAAAAAGCCGCATGATATACACTAAACATTAGATTTTCTCCAACTACAAGTTTTCCAAAGAAGATAAATGAACACAGACACTGAAACACAAGTTATCTGAAGGAAGTTGAATTGGTTTTGCTGTTGTTTAGTCAAAGACGAGGTCGCACTAAACTGTGAAGAGTTTTAAACAACCAGCTGTGCAGAAAATGGAGGAATCCATCAAGAGCAATATCAGATTTAGTGTTTGTATCTTTAAGCTACATAATGACAGCAGATTTTATCCCTTTGACTGCTTTCCAAACACTCATAACCTCTGTGAGGAACAGACAACACGTTGCTGAATAACCACAGGCTCCATTTAGCCGTAAAATACAGCTGGAGGAGGAAAGTGTTTCTTTTACAGCTCAGCCATCAGCTTTATGCCTCACTACTTCAGCGGAACGCTCACATCACGGCGCAGTCATTTGGAAGGAGCTCTACCACAACAGCTAATGCTCTTTGTTTTTTCTGTAAATAAGATGTTTAACAGAAAATGCAATTAGTATCATACTGAATGTCACAGTGACGAAGGGGTCCGGTAAAACTGAAATGTTCTGATGTCTGAACACATGGGAGGTGAAGTCAGCAAATCAGAGCAGTATCAGATTCAATTAGCTTCGTTAATAAAGCTTGATAACACCCAGATCATTTACTTCCAGACAGTGAATCTAATGAACAGCGTCTGAAAAAGAGGATTGTTGGTGTTTTTTTATGACAGCTTTAAGCGCAAAATCTTCTGTCTGTGTTTATAACATCTAAGCCTCATGAAACCAGGATCTTATCAAAGCAAACAGCATTTTTATGCTACAGCGATGAGTTCAGTACAGATGGGAACCAACAGAACCTGAAATGTTCTGATTTACAGGGCAGCCATTTTACCAACAGCCGGTCCGTACCGTCTCTAGGGATTTAACTCGTCTGTATTTGTTGTCCATGTTGAATTAACTGATAGCAACCAAGCCTGAAAGATTTTGTTTTCTTCCAAAAGAAGCGTTACATCAGGGGTGTCCAAAGTACGGCCCGGGGGCCGTTTATGGTCCTTGGACTGAGTTTGTGCGGCCCCCAACAGCAGGTTGAGAATGACACAAATTTGCCACATTGACACTGACATTTTATTTTTCTGTCAGGGTGAAATTATTACCAACATCATAATGCAAAAAGAATTTGTGTTTCTATAACCAAGCTTTTATAATAATAGAACCACGTTTATTTAGAGGTTTTTACTGACTGAGAGCTTAACTTTTCTACAAAAAATCTGACTATTTTATTTGCTTAATTTCAGTTTTCTTCTTGTTTTGTCTTTTGGCTGCGAGTTCTTCTGAATGAACGATTTTGTCCCAGGTTTGGACACCCCTGTGTTACATGATACATTTGTGATAAATTAAGGTAAACTGAGTGAGGAAACTTAAAAAATAATGTTACTTTTCAAGGAATCTTCAGTTCGGATGCGCTTAAAAGTACACAAATAAAATAATACAAACACTTTCCAGATGCTCCCCTTTAAGATATTTCTCTAAAGTAACACAGTGAATATATATTTCATAAAAGGTTACATTTAAAAAATTCCATATGGTGCGTTGAATATTTACAAATTCTCATCATAATTCCCAGCCCATATCCATCTGCTTTAAATAAATGCATTTAAAACCAAAAGCCAACTGTCAGCATATATGAGAGAAAAACCTTTCAGAAAATTTACTCCCTTCTGTTTTCCCATATTTTTGGACGGCCATGCGGCCCATAATGCAGCCGGCTACCATGCATTGGCCAGAACTGCCAGGTGTATTTATTTCTTTACTCCTGGTGAAACATGGGAGAGCTGCTGCACATGCAAACACAGAAAAATACAAACTTCTGCTGTTTAACAGGCCAGACATGTGATTGTTGTAGGTATTATTTATTTACTTGGTAAACAATCACATCCAAATAATTTGAGTCCTTCATATTCAATAAGGTAAGTATTAAGCGTTCATTATTAGTAAACTAAACTCACACAATATAAAGGTTTATTTGAATAAACTCTGAAAATTTTTCTTTGTGTCATTTCTATCAATGTTTTAGTTGATAATACTTTTAAATCTAATTTTGTTGAGGTGAACAGTTTCAGGTTAAACTGTGCATTCAGGCTCCTCCAATTTAAGGAAGTGAAAACAAATTAAAATCTATTTAATGCTACATTTTTCTGTTTTTTATTTGAGATTATGCTCCATTTAAACCCATTTCAAATCTTTGCATGAACTTCCAGAGTTTTAACAAGACAAAATGTGGAAAAGTTTCATTTCTTTGCATTCCCTGTAAAGGTCTTGGACATTCAGTTTATATCTACATCAGAGGATTTACTGTTCATGTATTTTATCATCAGCATTTGTTACATTTTATTTTTGAATTAAAAGAAAATGAACACAAATGAACTGGATGCTTGTTTTTGTTACATTTTTTATGGACCAGGAAAAAATACCAAAAAAATAAAATTTTCATTACCAACGATCTGCATAAATTTATCCAAAGCTAAAACATTGAAAGTTTCCTCTTCCACATTTTAACAACAATGTCATATTGTTCACATAGTTTCAACAAAGGCCCCAGTATGGATAAAAATTCTCTTTTTAAATAAATATGTATCTCCTTCTGTAATACCAAAGTAGCTAAAAAGAGTAAGGCGACTGTTTGTGGAACAAAACATTAACCTGAAGTAGGATTAATAAAGAATGTAATTATTTTTGAATGGAGATCCATTGTTTTTTGCTTGTTGCGTATCAATTAAGTAATTTGATGTTACTGATTGATTAATTCAGCAGGTCAAACCCTGAAATCTGCTGCTGAAAATTATAACAGAGTCTTCAGATAAAAGAGCAAAGATCCTCAGCAGTCAGACCAGAAAACGGAGACGATGTTTATCAATGAGTTTACAGAAGAAAGGAGGGAGAGAAGATGGTAAAAAGACAAACTCCAGGAAAAAATAGCTCAAATAACCTAGTTTTACTCTTGATTAATATTTATATTTCACCTCTAAAAGACAAACCAGAGCAATGTTGTGTGTGCTGAAGCAGAAGGAGAGGATTTTAGCTGTCATCAGAGACAATGGGATGTGGATGTCGAAGTTTGTCGGATCAACATATTCAGGTTTTCTTCCTGTCACCACCACACAAAGCCCGGCTCTCCACCAGCTGTGCCACTAAGTGAATCATTTTCCAATTGCACTTTTAAAGAGGAATCTCACGGATCCTTTTGTTTGGTTTTGTCTCCCATTAAAGCTTGTGTCAGTTTCACTTCTGCTTTATGTTTTACCCTGCTGCTTCCTACTCTGTAGGATTATTCACTCTTCCATGTCTGTAATCATGTCTGCATAAAACATCCACCATCAGGATGCAAACAGGTCATCAGCTCAGAAGGTTAACAATCCCTTTGGACAAATTCTGTTTTTTGATTCTGGTGCATGTCCAGTTGGACATTTGTCAAAGTGTTTGGCATCATATTAAAGGGAAAAACTCCTGATTTTTATTTAAAGCAGATTTTGAGTCTCTCTGGCCAACATAGACGTCACTGGAGCTTGTTAAATCAAAAATATCACACATTTCTCCATACCTTTGACTAAACTAGGTGCATTTCTTTGAGCTCAGTCGTATAACCCTAACCCTAACATGAGGGACAGTTAATATCTCCGTTAATAGAGGAGCCATGTTGGGATGACTTCCTGAAGGCGGAGATTCAGAAAGACCAGGAGCTTCTTAAAGAGACAGAGGCCTGATTTCAAGGCGTTACATCAGCAAATTTATTTTGAGTTACTGTATATCTAATATATATCACATTTTTATAATAACTGAAGATAACATGGTTACTTAATTATGGTATAAAATTTACACACTGTGTCTGCAAAACACATAATACTTCCCCTTTAAATAAATTTCAGGTAGGTTTAGCACATAATGCTCAATGTTTTATGATTAGCTATAAAGAACATTCTAAGAACTAAATATTTCATTTTAAATAGCCCATGTCTCATGTTTCTGTAAGCAGTGTACAGTGGGAAGGACTTGAATCTGCAGCCACCAGCCCTCCGCCCCCCCAGCATCAGCAGCTTGCCCCCCCCCCCGGCTCTCTTTGGTGTATATTTTAACGTCTCAGTGGAAAGTGGAGCCGCTGATGTGCACTGCTGCGTTTTGCAGCTTTGGAGTTCATGGTGGGAAACAAGCACAGCTGCTGTTCCTGGATTAAACTACAACACAGTGAAAAATGCCCTCCTGGCTGCCATACAGTGTAACAAATGAACACCTGCAGCTCCTCTTTACCCCATTTTCCTCCTCCTCCTCCTCCTCCTCTTCCTCCTCCTCCCTATAGAGTAGACCTCCTTTCCAAGCAGTCCATTTTTTAATCCTGACTTTTCTGGGTCGTCTCTTCAGCTCAGAAGAACTCGAGAGACTTATCTGTTTTCTCTCAGTCTGACATCTTTTTCCTCACTACGCTTCAACTCTTTGACATCAGCTTCGTATGAATTTCTGTCTCATTATCTGCTCCTATACAACATTAACAACATTCATCAGCCCAGTGGCTAGGAGCCTTCCAGCTGTTCTTTATTTTTATTTTTATGCTTCCCTCACTGCATCTGACTGGTCTCTGTGTGGGTTTAAGTTTAGAAAATAAAGTTGAGACAAATAAAATATGAAATAATCAAAGTTTTCAATACACAGAAAGTGACAGAAGAGGGAATCCATTTACAGAAAATAAAGTAAATCAGCTGAAACTCTTTGAATCATATTACATAAAAGGAGTATAACTAGAAAAAGAGATGATGAATAACTTTCCATGGAGAATATTTTTCTTTCAGATATTTACATTTTCATCGGAATAAAAAGTTTCTGTTTTGCAGGACACTCAATAAGCAAAAACAGTAATACTGCATTAAACCGTAAACTCATCTTAATGACACACTGAAAGTTTCATAAACTCTTTTTAGTTAAATAATTTTTGTTGAAATTCTTCCTGCGAATTTCTGAAACTAAGAAATTACTTTTTCTAACTGTGTCTGAGAAATATTTAGATAACATTTTTACCAAAAAGCTGCCAGAAATCCGTCCCTTGATAAATATCACACAGAAAAATGGGAGTTTATCCAGATATAATTCCTTTGAAATGTTTCAAGCTTAGTGGAATATGTGTTTTATAAAACCACCTTGAAGTGGGTCTGAATTTCAACGGGTCCAAAAAGACCCAGTCATGGAAGACTGTATAGTCAATATATCATGCATCAGAGGGTTAAAGCTCAAATTTGCAGAACTTGAACAAACAGCTACATTTTTCCAGAAATAATTCAATTTATATTTTATATCTGCAGCATGAATTTGTGGTTCCACATCTGAACTGTTTGGTTTGGATTCATTTCATAACAGTGGATTCTGTGTGAATTTCAGAAATTCTCACTGAATTATTTCTGCTTAACGCTGATATTTTTATCACATTCATGCCCCAAACGCCTGATTTCCTGTGTCTATTCAGCTAACAGGACAGATAACAGGATAAAATCAAAGGCCGTGATTCTGCTTTATCTTTATTTTTGAACATTGAAGTTCAGTGTTTAGAATTATTTATTTTCATTGGTTCATACCTAAAGCAATCAGAAATCCTATAAAAGATGAAGGTCTAGTTTAACTACATTCAGCCATTACTTATAAACCTTGCTATAAAGTGAATAATGTTTTCCCAGAATCGTGAAATAAAACCAGTTTGATTTGTTACCTCGGGTCATAATTTAGCAGCCAAACAGGAAGAAACCCACCAGAAAAGCAGAGCTTGGCTTTTCCTCTCCTGAAGGAGGAAACAGAGTAAAATGCTTCACTGAGCTAAACTCAAACACTTCTCCCTCCTTTTTCGCTCCATTTTCATGCACAGAGACACAGCTGACTGCAACAAGTGTACATTCAACAAAAAAGTGTGAAAACTGACAATGAGAAGTGAAACATGAGAAAGAGACCAAATACAGCTCCGATTTTTAGAAACAAATTAAATTCCTGGGAACCTTTTAACGTCTGTTCCTCAGATGAACAGGTACTGAATGCTGATCAGGGCGATGAAACGGGGGATCGATGACTGCCTGAGTGAACATTCAATTTGTCATGTCTTACATTTACGACTCAAGGCAGGTGATTCATCTCCACAGTCAGTCTGTCACGTAGAAATCAAACACCTGAGGTGCTAGATACCACATCCAGCAGGCAGCGTGTGAGAGCGAGCATCAGTGAGATTACAGAGACATGAGCATTAATATTATGTTTATTCTCATTTATTCTTATATCACGTCTTGAAGTCATCTTGTTTTAAGAAGTAATTTTTGATCAATAAGGGAAAGTTGAACTAAAAATAGTTGCCTGCATAGTGCTGTGATTTCTGTACTTTTTCACTTTTTAAGAGCCGACTCTAATTTATTATTGTCTGTAGCCTCATATTTTAGTTTAACGTGGAAAATATGAAGTTCAGTGATTTATAAAATGCCTTATGCTTCACTTTTATGTATTTGGTCTGTTACATAAACAGGGTTTCTCACTTTGTGTAGTATTTTAATTAAACCTTTCTTTCTATTTAACACTACAAACACATCCAGTAGACGGAATAATAATTTATTATGATGTTATGAAATATCTTCAAATTGCAACCAGGTGTCGCTTTGTGTCAGTCATGTTGAAGTTTTTTTGTTTGTTTGTTTTTTGTTGTTTTTGTGACACACTCTCTTCCCGAGAAGACGGACAGAATCTGGAGCGGACTGCCATGTTTGTACCCCCCACCTCCCCCGCTGTTTTCACAGAATGGTACGATCCAAAATTCTCCCATGTGATTGGCCAATCAAAACTACCAATCAAAACAAGGTTCTGCTGTGTGCAGGGTGAAGCCACTGAGAGTGAGAGCTGAGCAGCTAAAGACAAAGAGACAAATATTTTTGATCATGACCTATGAATGGTCTTACAATCAAATGGTTGTGAGTTCGATTCCAAACTCCTTCCTCCACCTCTCAATGTGCTGCTGAGCTTAAAGAGGCGCTATTATGTGTTTTCCAGGCTCATAATGTCATTTTATAGCACAATTAAATAACTATGTTCATTTTATTTGTTGTTTATTTTTTTGGACATTTAAAATGTCTTCCAGTTGCAGTGTTAAATGTTTATTGATCTTTGAGACTGTGTTCTTGCATTATTACCTTTAAATTACTCAAAAATGGTCTCAAAAGCAACAATATTATCAGTTATTGCAATAATTTCTGGGACAATTTATGGTTTATCAAAATTTGTTATCGTGACAGGCCTAAGTTAAAGTAGAAATGCTACATAAATTAAATTAATCTGCCATAGAGCCAGACTCTAACACAGGGGATCGTTTAGAAATCTCACAGTCACGTTGCCAGTATGAATAAATGTGGGTTTCAAAGTAGCAGTACACAAACCAGCAGTTGATCATTTATTTATAGTCAAAGTTTCATCCTCGTACATCTTGCTAAGATGTAGCCACAACCTGGCCGCGCTCCCTTCAGAGGTGCTTGATCTCATTTCATGTCTGAAGCTTTAAAACCGACTCTCAACTCATCTCAACTTTATGAGTACTGCAGCAGACGGGTGCAAACGCAGGCGTGAACGGGACCAGGGAGAGCAATGGGAGTGGAGAGAAAACAAGTGGTAAAGCAATTAAAAGGCAATTTGTGAAGGAAGGACAGAATTAACCTGCAAACCGGGTTTTCAAATCATGGAGGGCAAATGACTCGGAGAGAATGAAAGTCTGACAGAGAGACGCTGAGACAGAGAGGCGGAGAGCGAGAATTAACCTGCAATCAGGCCTCTATTTAGCTGCAGTCAGCCACAATCAGCAACCATATTAGCATTTAATTAGTCTGAGAGCCACAAACCACGGCCTGCCGCTTCGCTCTGATTACCTCATACACTTCTGTCAAATCTGTGTGTAACTGCTGAGCATCATCTGTGTATCTGAGCACATAAAGTCCCGTTTTCACAATCTGTGTCCAGACATGATAATAAAACCTGCAAAAAGCAAAACTCCACAAACAAAACGCTCAGCATTGTTTTTATTTTAATCAATGAAAATAAACCTTATTTTGGTAATGACCTGATCAATTTTTTTTTCTTACACCATCTGTGTGTCTCTGCTTTGTTAGTTTAAAAATACACTTGTAAACTGGGCTTCAGTACGTTACCAGTATCAAGGTATAAAACTTTTTAAAGGTTGTAAAAAGTTACTATGAATTTTATTTATTTCCTGAAGTGGACAGTGTAAATTAATCAATTATTAATATACACGTAAATATGCCAGATTTACCCAATGAGGCTAATTTTCATCTGATGGAAAAGATTTTTAAAAAATCAACACACACGACAGGAGATGTAGCTGATGATTTACAACAGAATTCGTAAAGTAGTGTCATTTACAGTAAATATTTATATTAAAAATAAAAACGAGACATATCTGTAAAAAAAACAAACAAACATGTAAAAACATTAATTCAGTTTGGTTTGACTTTATTGAACGTAGTGTAATAAAAGAATTAACGAAGCTATATTCAAACAAAATAAAATGAAAACAAAAGCATCAAAAAAGCAAAAGAACAGTAGTAAAATGTATTAATATGTTCTAAAGAGAGAGTAGAAATATGAACTTATTTTTATAAACACCCATCTTGCATTTCGTCATCCAATAAATTACTATTCATGTTGATTATGCACAGATTACTGTTAGCTTAATCTTAAAAGCACATTATGATTTAATTGTTCTGATTTCTAAGCACATTGAGAAATTACCAGATTCTGCCAAATTATTAATTTGATCCAAATCAAGAGTGCAGAAAATGGGCTCAAAGAAATTGAAATATCTTTTATAGATTTAGTGTTCATACAGACGAAAAGAAATCTGAATTGATCTTCATATTTTATTTGTTACAAGTTATTTCCAGTCACCTTTTTGGTGTTCAGTATCTTTTTTATAAGTCCATGTCTGCCAAACAAAGCGGGATGAGGAATGATTTCCCCTCTGGCTGCATGGACTCCTGCGCTGAAGTTCTGCAGAATCGGCACCAGAAGATGACCTGTCTTCCAAAGGATTGAGAGGATCACTGAGTTTGTCAACTGCACTGATTTCACCAATGTTGCCAGGTAATATCTGCAGATTCTTCTCTGATCAATATTAATCCAGTTTGACCATTTGTGGTCAATGATCTAAAGTATCAAACTAAGAACCAGTAGGGAGCTCAGGAAACAGAGTGAACTCTCTGGAAACATGAAGGAGGAAAGTCAATGAAAACGAGAAAAGAATCGTCATGTGAAGGAGATGAGTCTGTGGAAGAATGAAAGAAAAGGTTTACATGACAGTAGTGAGATTTACTATAATCTGGTTTGGAAGATGTTCTGATTTTGGGAGTGACCACAATGGACGTGACTAGAAATAACTGAGTCAAAGAATCAAATGGAGCTGTTTAGAGAAACTAGTCTTAGCTTAGATGTGCAAAGGAGAGGCATGTTAGATAAATGATGGTGGATGCATGGCTGCCAAGGAGGAGCGACAGAGACCAGGGAGGTTTGTGGATGTGGTGAAGCACGATAAGCAGAGGGTTGGTGGAGCAGTGTGTCTGGGATGGTTGGTCTGCTGGTGACCTCTAAAGGCAACAAGAAAGAAGAAAACGTGATCAAAACAACGACTAAGATGTTAACACGAGAAAATGTCCTGAATGTGTGTTTGTGCTGACGGCCACTTTAAAGTAGGAACCACCCAGAAACATTACACAGCTTGTGGTTGCAGCACTGGGACAGAGATTAACATGGCAGCCATAATAAATATCATGACATTCTGCACACGCAATCATCAGCTGCTCGGCTGCAGCGCTCAGCGCCGGATCGAGAAACGCTGCTGAAGCAAAAAGCAGCGCTTACACAGGCATGAGAGACGCTGCAGGGTAAGGTTATAATATTTATACCTTTAGTCCTCAAGATTTCCAGAACGTGTAGTTTTGCTTTTACCATAATGGCAAAACTATGAAGCCTATGCAAATGATTTGAAAACAATTTGTAAAAAAGAAAAAAATCAGTTTGTGAGTTTTCATCTCACATTCACATGCAAACAGACGAAAAGCATTGACTCGGGGAATCAGATTGAAAAAGCACACCACACGCTTCAGTTATTCATTTGTGAAAAAAATTAAACCATGAGTCATTTTCCTCTTACTTTCTAAATTATGCACAACTTTCTGAGCCTATCACATAAAATCCCAATAAAATAAAGAAAGTTAGGCGTGCCCTGGTGGCGGAGGGGTTAGCGCGACCCACATTCAGGCAAAACGTGGCCTCGACGCGGCTGTCGCGGGTTCGACTCCCGGACCCGACGACGTTTACCGCATGTCTTCCCCCTTCTGCTTCCCCCTTTCCTGTCAGCCTACTTTAAAAAAGGGACACTAGAGCCCACAAAAAAAAGAGAAAAAAAAAAAAGAAAGAAAGTTGTAATGTAGCAAAACATGTTCAAAGGGTGTGAATCGTTCTGTGCTTTTCTGTACCATTTGATGTTATTATTATAACCTGTTATTGGTATGCTACTGATATTTCACCATTTCATTTCATTATGTTCCAGTCTTGAATAATGTGCAGAATACATTTCAAACTTTACTCTAAATGCCACTGGAACCACATCCAAGTAAAAATCTTTCTTCATCTCTCACATGAGACTGCATCGAAAAGATTATCTACTACTGCCGTTTTCCAGACCCGATTAGTGTGACGACAAACCAGGAGTAATAAAATTCAGCAATAATACCAGTCCAGATCAAAAAGCATTACATCATCATAAACTCATCCACCAACAGGCTCCTCCTCTTCCTCTAAACTTATCCAAAATGTCTCGATTTTAACAGAATGTATGTCACTAAAGTAGAATCATCTGATTGTAAAAATGAATGTCTGTTTTCAGAAAGTGGTCAACTGAGACCCAAGACATGAAAATGGATCATTCGGTTTAGGAAACAACTAGTTAGTTCATCTAAGCTTCTTTTTGTTTGATACTGTGAAATCCAAAATGGTTCATCATCTTTACCTGCAGCTGGAGGCACAAAAACTGGTGTTTACTTTTTACTGTGGATAAATGATAGATTCAGGTATAATCCTTTCATTAACTGAAGATTTTAGCTCCACTTCTAAACTTGCATTTTTAATGTAAACCAAAGTCCTTTAAAAATGTTGATCCAATATTGGAATTAAAATGTCATTTAAAAACATCTGAACTGTGAAAACAGTCAGCTCAACAACAAGCTGAATGGATCGAGAAATATTACAACAAAAGTGATACTTTGCTTATCCCCAGAAGACGATTTACTTCTGGGCATAAATCGTCCCAGAAGTTATCGCGATAAACGATAATATTGTTGTTTTGAGACCATTTTCAAGTAATTTAATGGTAAAGGCACAATGATGCAAGAACACATACTCAAAGCCCAAACAGAAAGACATTTTAAATAAACAAATAAAACAAATTTTTAGAAGGACAAAATTGTCCTTCAAAAAATGGCGACCAAAACACCAGACTGAAGACTTTTATCATCCAGCTTTTGGTAGAAAAAGAGTAAAAATAACTCATGCAAATGGAAATTATTGAGTTTATTTTAAATTCTTAATTGATTAATTGACAACTTGCTTTTTGCAACAAGCCTGCTGTGTGTGTTCGTGCCCACTTACCGCCATCGTCCTCGTCGAAGGAGTTCATACAGGGGAAGTAGATGGCGAGGGCCTCAAAGGACGCCGAGAGGCTGATGCGGCTCTGCGATCTCTCCATGTATAGGCCCGCCGTCGGGCCCGGGTCGGCCGGCTTGGCCAAGCGCGGCTGGGCATTCTTCACGCGGAGTACGGCTCGCGGCGTCTTGGACGGCTGTCAGCTGCCCCCACGGCAGATCCGCTTCACCCCGAAAAGAAGAGTCGGAACAACAACGCCAACACCGACTTCAATCGGTGCAGATTTAGCTGCAGCAAAAGTTACGGAGGAGGAAAGGCTTGAATGCTTTTAAAGAAGCAAGCTCCACAGGTGCAAAACATCCTAGGAAAAAGAAAGTAGTGAAGCGAGATACGAATGTTTTCTTTCTTCGTGTTCATGCAGTTTGTGTTGGAGAAGAACATCTGCCAGTCATTGCGAGTCTCCTTGGTTTCGTTCTTCAGTAGGTACTTGTATACATCCTGCTCTTTTACCCTCTGTGGTCTTCAGAAGTCATTTCCTGCTGGATTTACTGCCGTCACTTGGTGGCTCTTACCTGCATCTTTGCACCGATTAGACTTGATGTTGCTCTTCTCGATTCACAGCTTACCTCGGAACTAACATCCTCCATCTATTTTGAACATCCAAATGACTTGTTACCTTTGGTTTCCGCAAAAGGATGAACGACGGGGTGGTAAAGGTGATGTTCACGCCCTGCATGAACCGTCTTGCTTTCCCAAATGAATCAAATACCTCTCTCCTCGGTGCCTGGCAGTGCTGGTTCCTCCTGCTTTGGGCAGAGTCAGTGCTTTTCTTTCATTCAGAGAAATTATCTTCCCAAATCCGCAGATGCCAGCTTCGTCTCAGATCAGGTGGGCCACCATCAGTTTCAGCAACAGTTGCACCTAAAGAGCAATCTGTTGCTTCGGTCTGCCTTTGGAACTGTTTCACGTTGGATGCATCTGTTGATGTTGGAAATGTTCAGAAGCTCGTTTGCTTCCAGGCCTCTCCGTTGCTCCTGTGTGGCTCCGCTGCCGTGCTGATGCTCCTCTGTCTGCTCCAAAGGCAGGGAAGGACAGAGAGAACGGTGGAAGAGAAAGAGAGGAAGAGGCTGCGCTACGGAACGGCGAGACTCTGAGCGGACTCATTCACTGGTGAGCGGCAGAGACAGAGAGGGAGGGAGGATGGAGGAGAGAGGGATGGAGGAGGGAGAGTTAGCAGACTGCTGCTGGCAGCTGGACCAATCAAAACGTGGATGAGGGAAGATAGGTGTGGCTAAGAGGAAATCAAGGCGGTGAAGGGCAGTGCAAGTTTACAGTGTCTCTCCGCTGCCTCCTTTAACTGATCAGACATTTTTTTCAGCAAAGATATTTAAAACATGCATTACAACACAGATACAATGAGCACAAAAGCAGCAACACAACCTCCTGACTCAGGATGTAGAGACGGTGGAAAGGGACATTCAATTAGCTGTAAGGGGCAGAGAGGACAAAAGACAGCCTGGGCAAAAAGACAGAAGCACTGGGGCAGAGTTCCTCCACCGACATACAGAAACAAAAAGTTCACTAAGGAGTTTTTACACCAGATAATCTGGTAGACTCGGTTCCATTGGGACCAAAACTGCAACATTTGTTCATCTCCAGCTGCTGTGGTTCTGAGTTAAACCAACCTGTTCCCCTCCTGGCCTGTGGGGGCGCTGCACCAAGAACCACTGAAGGAAACGACACAAAAACCTCTGAAGACACTGAGCGCAACTTCCTTCTTCACCAAATAGAAACTAAAATGGAGGCGTCAGATTTTAGTGGTTGGAGGATTTCTCTTTAGTCTTTGGCTGAAGACCATGAGACATTTCTCCTTCTAACGCTAAGCAAACGAGTTTGTTTTAGCTGCATTTACCCAGAATGCCCTGCGTTGTAATCCACTTCCTGGTTTTGCACTGGCCCCCGGTCCATTTGGAGTTCACACATACATTTGAACCAAACCAGAGTTAATTTTAATCAAACTGAGACCAGAGTTTGATTAGCATTCACACCAAACAAACCAGACTTTCTAGACAAATGAACTGGAGTTTGATTAAAGCGGGTTGAACAGATCTGAGGTGAATGTAGTTGACCTTTCTGTCAAAACCTTTTCCTGGTTGAGATCAATCAGGAGAACTACTTCTGTTAAAATGAAATATCCAGAGTGAACAAAGTTACTGGAGCAGTAATACAATGGCAACAATAACTGCAAATAATTCATTAATGTATTTATGAAAGATGAAAATATCTGCATCCCGTTCTGCTTTTAGAAACTGTTAACCACCAGTTAACCTGCAGTCTGAAAGAGAAGTGCCCTGGAACATGTGGAATAATTACTTTCCTAATATAAAATATAATTCAATTAGAGGATTTTTAAGTGGGGAAAATAAAAGATAGACATCTGTTTAAATAAATCCACACAGTCTAAAGACAGGACTCAAATTACAGCTGAACAAAGCTCGCCTCTGCAGTCATGAGGTAAAAACCTCCAACTCTCTTTTCTATGAAACGATGTTAAAACTAGCTTAGGTTTAGTAAAGAAACAATAATAAAACATAGACATCTGCCATGAAAGATATTAAATCAGCAAGTTGCTCTCCATCAGGCCGTCCAGGGGTTTATTTTCCAGGACACAGATAATTTAGAAACTGTGGACTGACCTGTCTCTAGAAAAGTTGCCAAAATGTCTTTTTGTTAAAAATGTAAAAGCGGTTCTTTAAGTCTCCCAAAGTTTGACAACAAGCCTTTTCATGCACATTTGTTACCCGATGGTTCCAAAGGCTCTGTCTTTGTTGAAATCCTGATTGCTGTTTTAACATTTTATCTGCAGACACATTTATTACTTTTTCGTGTCCCTTTCCCGTAATCTCTTCTCCTTCAGGAGTTTCTTTCTTTCCTTCCTCGTTTCTCACTCTTGGCCTGCCGTTGCACTTTCTGCCTGTTCCTGTTCCTCCTGCTTTCTGTGCAGCAGAAAGACAAAGGAGGAAGGAAAGAGCCTGTGTAATCAACATCGCTTCGCAGGGCTCCATTCATCTCTCTGCTTCCATAGATAGAAGCCATAGGCGACACATGCACACACACAAACACCGGGACAAATAAACACATGCTGCACTGACTGAGACAAATGAGCAACTTCACATAACAGCACAGAGGAAATGTGGTGACTCATGTATTTTTCTCACATGTAATTATACACACACACACACAGAAACATAAGAAATATACAAGCAAAAGTTGGCAGAAATTACCAAGTTTTTATATGTAAGCCACCAAAGTTTATTCCACAATGTCAGTCAGACTAATGGCTGGTCAGAGAACAGCGAGCTGCTAATATATCATGTTGCTTTTATGAAAATGTCACAAGTGGAGATGCTGAAGTCAGCAGCTCCAACAAACTAGAGTGAAATGATATGTGAAATACAGAATCTTTACTTGGAAACTCACCGGAAAACATTTTGGTGAATTTTGAGTTTAGCATCATCTTCTCAGAGCAAAACGATTCCCAAATGGAAACATCAGTTTAGTCTTTTAAAGTAGAGCAGGTAAAAGTTTACAAGGTTAAAGTATACGAAACAGAGAAACAGTTTTCTACATTCAGCTCAGGACAGAAGACAAGACCATCAGAAACTACATTTTAATGTTTTAACAAATGAAGCAAAGTGTGCACAGATCACTAGGTATGTTTTAAATAATCTATTTCAGTCCAGCAGAAAAGGAGATAAAATTATCATTTTGTGTTTTGTCTGTTTTTATTATGAAGCACTTTGTGGTTTTTGACTTGTGAAAGATGTTATTTAAATAGCATTTATTTACTTCCACCAAGTTTCTAGGAACTTCTAATTGACTTTATCTATATAACGTGACAGAGATTTTTTTTTTTACCTCGACTAAATTAAAGGTTGGTTTTTCCAAATTATTCAATGTGAGATTATGAGTCTGCAGTAAAAGATTAATCTATTTTAACACTTTCTCCTCATTTAGTTTGGGTGGTAACAGATTTATCCCCACACATGTTAAATCTAATGCAGTTACTGCCTTTGGTAACAAACTGAAGTGAGAAATAAAAAGTGATCTTTCCAGTCCTGCCTCTGAATTATTCATCAGTAATCCTGCTTTGTCTGATCATCTGACTTTATTTTGGATTTGGTCTGGATTTGGACGCACAATGCTCCGCTGCTGAGGCATCTTGCATAATTTATCACATGTCCAAACGGCAGCAGTAGATAAATAACCAGTTCTTTATTTTGCTACTTTTACTGGTCATTTTTGGCTCACGGCCTGTTTTTCATGCTGCTGTTTTCTCAGGGCTTTTAACAGAGTCTTTACGCTGTGACGACTCCGTCTCTGTTTACCTCTGAGCTGCGGCCAGTGAAGTGGACTGGTATTGTGTCGACAAGCACTCGACTGCTGGCTGTGAGCATGCTGTCCAAGCTCGCCTTATCACAGGAGCGTTGACCTTTTACTACACCTGCCGCATCGTCTGTCTTTGGCTTTTTTACGTCATCAGCCAACAGTCTTCCTCTCTGCTTTTTCCCTCCATCTGTTTCTCTGTGAGATGTCGTCTTCCCTTTGAGTTTTGTTTATGTGTCTGTATAAATGTAAAGCAGATTTAACCTCACTCCATTTTATTGACTAGTTTCCCGGTGATTATTTGAAATGATGGTTGTTTTACTACCAATTTCATCCACATTATTTTCCATTTGATGCATTGTTAGCGCTGTTGCAGTAAGAAGGTCCTGGGTTTGAATCACAGCCTAGGGTCTTTCTCCAGGTTTTCTCCCACAGTCCAAAATCGTAACTGTTAGGTAAATTGTTCTCTAACTGTTGCTGGTGAAGGCTGTATGAAGACCAACTCTCTTCCCTTTTGTTGTTTATGGAGAAGAAATCTGTGAAAGGGGCAGCATCGTGTGTTTTCAGGCACAAAGTGCCATTTTATAGCATATTAAGTAACTATATTACCTTCAGTTGTTAAAATGCTGTATATATCAAATATGACTGAAAAGAAATTGACTTTGTAATTTAACACCTTGAAATTGGGCCTCTGTTTCTTTAAAACTCATGCTCTTTCTGAAACTTCGTCTTCAGGAAGTCATCACAACATGGCTCCTCTATTAACCCTTTAACAACGTTTTACCTGCATTGCTCTGAGAAGTAGCTCCTATAATGAGCTCAGCAGTTCCACCAGGTGCTAATTGCTGGTGACTAGTCTGAAGGAGCTGCTCTGTGAGGCAGAAGCTTGGAAACTGAGGCAGAGCTGCGTCTTGAAGGCGGGGCTAGGTCCACCCAGGCTTTTTACACAGCTGAATGGTTGCCATGGAGATTGAAGGATTTCTCAAACATGCATGAAAGAATGAAAGCAACAGTCCAGGTATGTTTTTGACAATATAGAATGATGGAAATCTAAAAAAAAGTCAACTTTACATAATACTGCCCCTTTAAGACAATGTGATTAAAATGATCTTTTTGCTTTTGCAGAAGGTTTAGAAATCAAATCAAAATCTTAAATACAGCACTAATCCTCAGTAGCATATGCTTAATATTTGCATTTATGTGTTTGTTGACCATCTTTTCCACCTCCACCGATGCTCTGAATGTTTCCCATAAATGAATCTGGCCCATAAAGACATTTCAGACACGATAATCTGGCTAAAACACAGAGCTAAGCCCATCCAAACCCTGACCTTAACAGTGTGATCAGTATGTGATATAAAGGTCACATCCAGCCTGTGTTTGGGTGCCGGCTCGAACCAAACCGACATGTTGCCACGGCAACTGCAAGTACCGGCCTGCGCGTCAGGATCAGATGACACTGATGTGAGATGACAAGATCACCCTGAGAGAGACGGGATGAGAAAGAGGGGAAAAAATTAAGAAACACACTAAGAATTTTTTTTTTTATGAGGTTAAAAAATATATATATTAAAGCGGCGGATAGATTGAAATATAGCGGGGGGTGGAGGGGGGGGGGGGGGGTTGTCCAGTTCTGCATTGATTAATTTTAAAATCCTTCCAACTCTGCTTTCATACATACAGCCATGTAGACCAGAGATTATGCAACTGAATGTGTGTTATTCCATCATAATCCGTCACTTGGTGTTATAACTGAAACTTTCAAAGCTGTATAAAATACACTTATTCTCTATTTTTTTTGCTTTCTGTGAGTTAATCTGTTTCCAAAAAGTTAGCATTCTCCATAAAACACCACCAGGAAATACATAAATGAATAAACCCACTTTGTATTGGATTGCATTAATATCAGTTTATAGAAGTCAGAGAAGGAGATGTTTGGTATCAATAAGATGAGATCATGCAGAATAAAACATTTAAACATTTTTTAAAAGCAGTCCTGTTAATAAAAACCTCATTTGAATGTAGATTTTGAATTTTAAGCTGAAAGCTGATTGTAAAACATAAATGACATAATTTATGTAAATCCAGACTGATGCATTTAAAGTTATTAAAGTCCTGGCTGGTATCGGTTGTGTTCTAGGCTTTCCGATTACATTTCTGTGAGGCAAATCTGAAAAAAAAAATAAAAATAAAAAAAGGTGGGATAAACGAAGTTGTGAGAAAACATGGAGCAGGTGAGCTGGAGGATTCTTTGAGCTAAATCCAAGCATTCGCAGGATTCCAGATCAAACATTTTTCTGTGGCTGTCTGAAAAAGACCGAAAGCTTTCCCATTAAATGATTGCTGAGGCTTTTCAGATTATGCTTATGTCACACAAACTTGCATGCTCACGTCAGTCTGTCTGTCCTGCTGTGTCTCTGGGGTCTGTCCAGAACAGACAGAAGGCCGGTCAGCGTGGACTCATACATGTGTGTCTTTGTGTGTGTTTATATTAGACGAGGAACCAAAAAAAGACTGAAGTTTGGTTTTTTTCTGCTTTTCTGTCTGTGTTGATGTGTGTTTGTGTGGCCATGTGGAGACGTAGCGAGATATTGCAGATAAAGATGTTATATAATCGTGTCATAATGGATCACCAGGTAGCCCTGGTGCCGTGTGTGTGCGCGTGTGTATTTGTCACGGTGAGCTCTGCCAAAGCAAATAGATTTGTGCACACAATAAAGACCCCTACGACAGGAAGGACTCTAAATTATCTATGGTTCTATTATACATGTTTCTGCAGTTTATGGCTGTAGTGTGAGACATTTTAGTGAAATATTTTCCTGCAGTATCAGTGAACTGAAGCTTGTTGTCAGCCATCTTTTTTAATTTGATGTACAATCGTACAATAGGAGTACAATTTAAGCTCCCTGACAGAGAATCTGATTGATGCGCAGGAACGTCTTGGTCAGATGAGCAGGAATGAATTTAATCGAAGCTGAAGAACAGCAAGAACCATCTCTGTGCACATACATCTTCATAAAAATGTTGTTACTCTTTTCTGCAGTTTAGCAAAAAGAAAAATGTAACCTGAGAATGAGACCTGCAGAAACACAAAATCTTACCAAGTATTTGGGGTCTAATTTCTAGTGCAAATATATTTTCAGCAACAAATATGAGCTTGTTTTAAGTCAATAATTCCTTAATATTGATGAGCAAATTATTGTTCATTTGTCAGATTATTTCATTTACAATGTGGGAAAGTTGTCTTGTGTGTAAGTGAAATAGTATTTTTTCATCAATATTAAGAAATTATTGACTTAAAACAAGCTCATATATCTTGTCGAAAAGTTACTTGTAAGCTAATTTTGTCTTATTTTAAATAAACTAAGATATTTGCACCATCACAGCCTAAAATAAAGTAGCATTCAATAAAATAGAATATATATTTAATTAGACTGTGTCAGAATAAAATCACATTTTTAAAGTAGCCTTTAAGTGGGTATTAATCATATTTTTTACACATCTAATACAACTTTCTGTATTAAAAATGTTTGTACAGGCATGGTTTAATATTCTAATCTTCTGAAAAATTTAATGTTTGGTTTTAATTAAACAGAAAATCATCATAATTCACAAAAATAAAATACTGAAAACATTATTCTGTTCAGAGTTACTGAAGTAAATCAACTTAATCACATTCAAATTTACTGACTAAAAATAGCTCTGACATTATGATTGTACCAGCTTTAGGAGACACGTCATCCTTATCCTGTTCTCACTGCAAAGTTTACACATTTCACTGCAAAACAAACTTAAAGAAAAATATCCAGGTATTTTTCGTACCGTCTCCACGGTATTACAGGCTTCACGTATTCATGCGAGTACATTCTTATATTTTTGTATAAACACTGAAAGCAGCAACATCACCATACATGGAGTATTATATAACCACAGCGTACACACAGCGAGAAATAGGAACAAAGCAGACAGAAACCAGGGAGAGATGCAGAGAAGCCATAAATCGTGTTATCTTTGTGTGTTTGTGTCTGATGGATTGTTAAACAACAGGAGGAGATTGGCTGTGCACCAACATCTGGTGTGTGTGTGTGTGTGTGTGTGGGGGTGGGTGTGCGTGTGTGTGTGTGTAGGCATGCAGATGTAAAGGTGACATTGATTAGTCTTTGAGGATAAGCTGTTGCTACTGTTCCTCATCTCTAACCTCTAACTTCCTGTTCTCAAGGTTAAATGTGTCAACGTTTCCTTTTTCTGTCCATTTCCAGTGTTGCTCGTCTCAAACTCTCTTTCTCTCTCTCTCTCTCTCATCACTTGTTTTCTCTTTCATTTCTTTCGTCTTTCATTGTCTCTTCTCATCACACCAAAGGGGATTTGTTCAATTTCTCTAAAACATGAGATGAGCCATTTTACTGAAGTTGTCGCAGAGTGAATCAGTTGTTTTTCAGTCAGGAGAGAAGAAAGCAGCTTTGGTTAACGGGGAAAAGAAGAGATTTGAATTATTTTAGTTTTTTATGTGTTTGTGTTGTCTTGGTTCTGGAGATCAACATGTTTCTAATAGATGGTGTTAACATTTAAAACCAGCCCTCCCACACATTCCTTTTCTGAACTTGTTGAACATTTTTCAATAACCATCACTTTTAATATGTGAGCAAATTACTGTAAGCTCTTCAGCCATTTACTGACGCAAAAAAACTTCAGAAAAACATTAATTAATCATAAAGTAAGCTGGATCACAAAAGTAGTTTGCAGGTTTTGTGCATTCACAGCCTGCAGATCATTGTGGAGGTAAACAGGAGTTTTACTCTGAAATTTGAGCCTTTATTGTGAAAATACTATCTTCTTAACCTCCAGCTAAGTGGGGAAGGAGAGGATTGTGTTTACACCTGGATGTCCACCCTTCTGCTACCAAGGGGAAACAGATTGAACACATCCTGTCCTCAGCTCTTGCTACTTGGTTCCACCGTTTTATTGGGTGAGAACTCATGGATAATATTCTCTAACCAACCAAAGTTTCCCAGCAAATGTAGCAATCTGTTTTTGTTTTTATTAGCAGCACAAGCTTTACTCGCCAGTCCAGACCAAGTTAGGTCTGAGGTGAAATACTCACGGATGTAAGGTAATTTTGTTCCTTCCTCAAAGACAAAAAGAAACAAACTGCAGAGAAAAAGGTTGCCATAACTTTTCTGTCTAGGAGAAAGAGGATTTTAAATCAATAAACAAACATCATCTCTACACCAAAGACAAAGAGATTATAGCTTAAAAAGTTTTGAATGTGGCAAAAATTAAAATTATTGTTTCTGAATCAAAAACAGAGTAATTGATGTTCCTGTTGAGCGTCATTCAAAACTTCATACTGTCATGAATTTAACAAATCAGCCGTATCATTACTAGAACGGGTAGAGAGTTAGAAATTATTATGCAAAGTACAGAACTAATGTCATTAAAAGCCGTAAGAAAAATTATTCAAACCTTTCATTCTGTCTCATTTGAATTTGGCTTAGTGGACTTACAGAATATATTAATGGACTTCAAATTATTCAAAATAAAGCCGCTCATATTGTACTTGGTTGTCATTATTCTGCAAGTGTCACAGAAACAAATTAAATGTTAGGATGCCTTTCGGTTAAACTTAGATTAAGCTACTCGTTTGTGTTTTTCAAAAATATTGTGAACTGTGATCTTATTTCTAAATATATTATGTAGTCAAAATACACATTTTCTTTGTTTTTCTGTGATATGCAACTCTGGGATTTAATGCCAACAGATGTTTATTTAACGACAGAAAAAAATTTAAGAGATATATAAAACAATATTTTAGTAAGTTGAAAGCAATCAAATTTCTTTTATACTAGTTAATTACATACTTATTAAATACTTAACCTAAAATTAAATGTATTCTGCCATGTTGGCTTCCATGTCGGGTTTTTTGTTTTTAATTTCTAAAACTAGTTTCAGTGATGTAATGCAGTGATGTGTGAACAGGGACAGCGGCAGATGAATGAGGATCCCAAACAAACTAAACTACGAAACTTCAGTGGGTACAGTGCAGCATCAGGGACTTGAAAACTTTTAAAAAATAATGACATTTTAATTATATAATGTTTTATGATTGACTGCACCGCGGTCAGTCATTTGTTTTACAATCAGGAGAGAAGAAGGCAGTTTTGGTGAAGAGATTTGATTTCTGCAAAATGTGTGGTGTTTTGCTTTGTTATGTGGTGTTTTATGATTGACTGTTATGAATATTTTGATTAGTGGCAACAGTTGAGTTTGGATGGGACATTTCACGTCAAACAGAGAGAAATTAACATTTCTTTTCCCTTAAATCAGAACTAAACCGCAAGAGATTTACAACAATCAATTTGTTGTTACAGGAGCAGCAACAGACAGACCACTGGCACAATAAGATACTAATCAATAAATCAAAAGAGGTATATCTTAATTCATTTTATTTAGGCTTTCAGTTGTGTGTGTTTTTTATCTCCATTTTATTCATTGTCTTTGGATGTTATGTTTTATTTTGGATAAATCTTCCAGTTCCAATGCTAAGAGTTATATATAAAAATAACATTTATTGGTCTTTGAGGGGAAAAAATTATCATAGACAGACAGACAGACAGACAGACAGATAGATTTTTATAATAACTAATGGAAGAACTAGATAAACTTTACATTTTTCACAATGCATAACTCTTATGTATTGTAAAATATATGGTTTTTTGTTTGCTTGTTGTTTTTTTTTGTTTGTTTTTTTGCTTTCACCGTAATATATTTAGATAAAATTGATGATATTACTGTAACAACAATGCTTATCTTGAGAAAATATGTTTTTAAAATCAAGGTTGTGGTTCCAGAAAAAGTGAGGGATTCCAGATTTCTTTCATCCGATTCTTTTGCTCCAGAAAACAAATTTCACACATGAACCATTTTTAAAAGATCAACATCTAGGAAACAACAGATTGTAACAAAGTTTTTAAAAGCATTGTATTTCAGCATAAATCTGTAATTATATTTGTTACCTGTTTTTTGATTACAAAACAGTGCATGTGTGTGTGTGAGTGTATCTGTCACATTTTGTGTAGTTATGCTGAGCTCCACATGTGAGGTAATGCATTCAACCTTTCCTCTGCAGACTGAATACCAATTATATGTTGGGAAATTCCCAGGAGAATGTGGGTCAGTTTCTTCTTCCTGCCTTTTCTCAACTTCATTCTTTATTCATTATCTCTGTGTAAAAGAGCAACAAAGAATACAAAAATCAAAGAAAGGAAACATTTCATGTGAAGAATAAACAGTAAAAATAAGTGAATAAAATTCTCTATTTGCTTCTCTGTCTGGATGAAACCAGTCTCTGAATTTTTCTAAAGTTGTCACCAGGTAGGATTTGTAGGATAATAAATCTGTTGGGAAAAAAACCCAAATTAACACGATTAATTACTAAGCAGTTGGCCCAGCCAAATGGTCTGCTGCCTGAATTCAGACCAGGTTCGATTAGCATTCGATAGTCATGGATAACATTTCATTCTTTTTAACAAAATGTTCAACTCATTGCACATCAGTTCTTTCCCTTCAGAGGTTATCAGCAAACATCTGGACAAAACTTCGCTGCAGAAAGAGGGAATTTTCCTCTTTCATCACAACTTTCTGTAAAATTTCCATGCTTCCTTACAAAAGCGAATCTTTTTTTTCCCCCATGGACTCCCAAAGAGATTTAAATAAAATCAAGAATTTGCCAGTAAAGTGAATCCACACAAATTAAAAAACTTTACTGCACCAGCTACTCAAGTTGATCTTTTGTGAAAAACTTAGCAGGCAGTTAAGGAATTTAAAGATGAATCAGTGAGTGTGTAATATTAATTTGAATGGTGGGCTCACTAATGAACCTGTCAAAGTTAATGATGCCTTCAGGGAAAACACTTTGAAGCTGTACTTTTCTAAATCAGCTAATAAATTATTCTCATTATTTGTTCTGTTTCATTTCACTCATTCACACAGGACGCACTTCCAACTTCGAGATATGATGCACAAAAAAGGGAAATACTAAATAGAGTTTACTTCATGTTTCACAAATAAAGATAAAACTTTAGCCTACGATCTGGAACATGAGTTAGAGGTTCTGCCAACAAACTGAACCACTTTGTCACAACGTTTGTGTGCAAAGAACTTTCTCTAGAGAGAAACAAGAAAGATTTAAAATGGTTTGCTATAAATTCCATGTCTGTATTTATAGTCTCAAAATTAAAACCTTTCCATCTCTAACGAGGCAGACATTAACATTAGTCCTCTCTTGCTTGATCCAGTTATTAAAATCCTGTTAATGTCCCTCCAATGTGGGGTAATTTCTTAAAAATGTGTACATTACATAACCAGTTCATGTACTTTTCAAGTTACTCATTAAGATTACAGAGAATTTCAATGAATTAAGAAGGACTTAAAGTGAGTTTCCCCTTATAAAAGTAAAACAGCAGTTTGCCTGTTTGGAAACCAATGACAGGAAAGAGCAAAGTAAAAATATTTTTATATCACTTATTTGTACAGTTTCAATAGGTCACTTTGATTTCATCAAATTGAATAGGTATACTCTTCCTAAGCAGCAGTGAAAGTGGATTCAGTCTGGAACATTTCCCTGACATTTATTCTTCTCTTCCTCTACCTCAGATAAACCCAAAGTTAATATAGTGAGCTGGCAGCCTGAAGACAGGCACTCAGGTTGGGAAATATTACAATACTGTATCTACAGTTTTTTCTCTTTAAGGCAAAATAACTTTTTATTACTACCTTCCACCTTTGGTTTTATTTTTCAGGTTTGGCATGAAGCAGCCATTTAGAAATTTCCTGATCTTTTCACACAGCACAACCTGGCAGCATTTGCCCAGCTGCCCATGGAGTTTTATCTTTCTAAAACTCACTTCTTTCCACTGATCATATGACAAAGAGCAGAAAACAAGCAAATCAATAAAAGCATCTCTAGCAAAGAAAGGGACGGCTGTCGTTTTCTTTATTTTGTGAAGACATAAATAACTGCATTACAGAGTGGCTACATCAATGAACTCCCCAATCTGATAGTTACTCTTTAAAAAATGTTTCTACATTCTATGTATAATATAAATATATCTAATTTTGTTACAGAAGCAAATCCTTCTGATTTACATTTAGTGGACGTAGGCATCGTTTTCAGAATCTAATCTCCAGACGGTAGATGGTGAAGTAGTTCATTAGTTGTTTCAGACGTAGTTCTGCAGCACGAAAAGATGGAAAATCTCAACATGCACTGCCTAATGACTTTCCTCTCAGAAGAAATATTGAATGATGCATTAATGATTAACTGAAGCTTGTAAATTTTTAAAATGTCTCACTTAAAGTATTCATTGTTCTAATGCTCTGCTGTTGACAGGTGCTGTGTAGCTTTCTTCCCAGGATTTGTGCATACAGGCTTAGTGTGTGTTTAATGGGAATACTTACAAGCTCATGTGGTTCTGCCATGAGTTCTGGTCTGGTGTGAATCCCCAGAACCAGAAACTAATATGGAAAAGCAGCATTCAGCTTCTATGCACCACATATCTGGAACTAAAGAAAAGTCCCACCAGCTCACCATCGGTTCCGTTCGGTTCTATTCAGTTTTCACTTGAAGGCAGAAAAAAACTGACCTATAAGAGCCAGAACAACAATCAACAACAATTCAATTCATTCAAATCAGCTCACCGGTAAAACATTAATACAATACACCCTTTAAATAACCAGATAATCATATGGATCTTTCAATGCAGTATTCCTTGGGAAAAGTCATTAATTTAACTGCGCAGTTATGTTCAAAACAATCCTACTTCCGGTTAGCGTACCATTCACAAAATGAGTCAAAAGCGCAAAAATAAAATCCAAAATCAGTTAGACATTATAGCCGAATGAAACAACCCATCTTTTGAAATTAATAAGTGTTCACACGACCCAGCTGCAATTTAATTATAAAGGGTTACATTAAACTTCAAATTTTAAAAGCATTTTCTCAATGTAGTTCCGCAGGCGGTAGCAATGCTGCAACAAACCGGCATTACTACCGCTTTGATCATACCGTATTTGATCTAAACTAAATCAAATACTGCTATAAACGGGAAAAAACAAAGCTCACCGCAAAGTCAAACGTATTAGTTAAATGTTGTGTTGCAATAGATGGTCAATTCTGCTTAGAAGGGCAAGTCTTCATCCTGCAGCCTAAACATCACGACGCCCGATTCTGAGCTGATTAAATGGTTCTTCCGCCCAGCAGTGACGGCCACAGCTGGGTTGTATATTTACTCAGTTACATTTACTTGAGTAACTTTTTTGAAAAATTTACTTTTAGAAATATTTTTGCTACGCTGCACTTTTTTACTTTTAGTTTAGTAATTTTATTATGAAGTATTTCTACTCTGGATTCTCTTCCCACTGAATGAAAAACAAACATGTTTTAACCAAAAATTCACCAGACACAGAATGTTAAAGTTTCATAGATTTTTATTGAAAGAAAATGATTTGGAAGATTTTTCTCGTTATGTTTAGTTACTTGTATGATTTATTGCCATTTTTGTCCTTAAAATACCAATATTTCCACTTAACTTTATATTTTGGTCCATCTGATGATGTAATTTTTAAATATTAAATTATCGATAATTTGATCAGTTACTCAGTGCTTGAGTAGACTTCTTACCAAATACTTTTTTACTAACTGCCTAAACAGAAAATGGGTTGTGCTGAGTAACCTTAAAAAATATGTTTTATTCTTTTATTACAATGAAATCGCCAGATCCTTGATTATTCTGATTCTCATTTAGATTGTGGATTGGTTAACAACTATTTCATAAGTAAACAACTGAGCAAAGATACAAAGGATTAGCATGTCGTCGACTTTGCTGCTATTGGCAGAATCATCAACATTGTCTGTTGATCTAATTCTGCAGTTGGCGGAGGATAGAAACAGATTTTCACTTCTAAAAATAGCAAACTGAATGGATCCACAGCACAGTGAGTCAAAAGTTGGTTTATCTGAAGTCTAGTGTGGGAGACAAACCCGTCCCAATAACATGATTTATATAATATGTACAGTACATAACATGTAACAAAAATGAATAAAACATTTAGCGACGGTGTCTCAGCATTTGTTTCAGGGTATGGATTTTATCCAGACTCTTGTCTTAACTGTTGTTTTTTATTGCTGGATCAGTTCATCCAGGTGAAAGTGTGTGTTCTTGTTGTTTTGTTTGGATTATGAAGGTGTGTGTGCGTCAGTGCATGCATGCCTGTGTGTGGGTGTGCGTGTGTGTGTGTGTGTACTGTACAGCAGACACAAAGGGACAACAGTTCCTGCAGGAACAGAGGGAAACGCAGCGACTTGTCAAGGACTCAGATGTTGGCAAACTGTTACAAATATTGCAAAAAATCCTCAGCTAAAAAAGCTGAAAAGTAAAAATCTGAAGGTATATCCTGGACTGAACCTTGATGATTACACTTTGTTTTCTACTGTTGTTACTAGTTTGGTGAGGTATTTGTTTTTGAGAATGATTTGCAATAATCAATGATATCAGTGTTGAGTGTGCTTTATCAGCTAAAAAAACGGTGAACACAGAGGAGTCAGCATGGAAAGGGTCAGTTTGGTGAGAAAACAGCAGTACACCAATCAGATAAAAATCTGCAGCACTTATTTCAACTTAACTCACTCAGACGTCCAGAAAGCCACATCAACCCAATTAAAAGAGGAAACAAATTAAGAAACTCTAAAGTAAAAGTACTGAACACTGCTACAAGAGACAAAATCCTAATCATCGTGACAGTAACATGCCTTTTGCATTATCAGTGCACTCTGAAAGCCATTCCGCTTTCAGATTCTATATGGCTGCATAGTCATCAGGCTTTTGTTCATTTAGTTGCATAATGTTTGCCTGATTCCAGAGCCTGCAGAATCCAGCGGGTAAAGATTAGCATGACATTTCGTATCCCACAGGATGAGCATCCTGTGATCCCCTGAGGTTTCCTTTATCCCCACCAACAGATTAAAGTCTCAACAAACCCAGGCTGGCAGAAAAAATCATGTAAAATACTCAAGGATCGCTTGGCTCGTCCCTCAAACCATTACGTTCTTCTTTATGGTTCTTAATCTCAAGACATCTCACTCTCCAATGGAAATTTAATTAAGTAACATCAAAAAAAAGCTGTTATAATACTGTTTAAACTCAGTCACTGTAGTTCAGTGATCTATCAAAGAGCTAAATAAAAAATATTAACAGGATGCATTTTAGATAACCTTTTACTTAATTTTAAACTAACTAATTTGAAATAAACTTTGCATTTTGATGACATTTCTGTGTTTATTGTGCTATGTTTTTCTTCAAGTGATGCTGCAGAAAAGCTTTATGGTGTCACTCCAGGCTTTTCCTCTCCTGGCTGTAACAACAGGCGTCTCAGCTCCACAAATAGCTTCTTTTTGTTCCTGGTGGTGACATTTTCAATTCAAAGGTTAGATGTTGCAGATGTTCCAGGATGTTGAGGTTCATAACGCTCTGTTGCTCTGTCATCATCTGAGGTCATTATTTCAAGGTGAAAACACAGATTGTGATCATGACTGTGTGTTCATGCTTAGCTTGGATGTGTGATTAGCTGTGGATTCAAACACTGAACTGGTCAAAAGCATTACATTTTCTGAAAACAATGCATTTTTTGGAGAGTATCAAAATAATATGCAGTTATCAGAAAGATTTTGATATTTTTGCTCATTGTCATCCATCTTTCAGTGGTCGGTGCTGCCTTGCAAAGTCCAGCCTGGAAAATTTCTGCCCTTTAAAGGTGATTTTTCTGGTCCTTCTCTGACAGATCCTGTCTTCAGTCAGCGTTAGTGGAGGTCTCATTTTGTTTGTGTGTTTACAAAAAGCCCGATGCACATCAGAATGCTTCATTTTAAAATGACTGCCCTGCTGCATCGGGAGCGAAGGCGCCTTGCAACACCTTGTGCATCTCAACAAGACCTTCAAAGATAGACAAACCTTTACCCTTTACTTTCAGAAGGTGTTGACAATATGAATGACTAACAGAAAATGACACGAAAGCCAGACTTGTGACTTTTTAAGACAATGTTTAAATGTCTCATCTGCTAAGATACTAAAATGTAGTTTTGAATAGTTTGCTCAAGTGCATGTTTTTGTTTCCTGTTCCTGTTTTGTATTTTTGCATTTTGAAGTTGTATTTGAAACCTGGTTATTTCACTCTGACATGGAATGAAAGCAGTTTGAATTTCTCCCCTGGTCTTAAGATTTTGACCTGGAGAGTTTTTTTACTTGAGCTGTTCCCATCAGACAGTTTTATTCTCATACACATGCAATGCTTTGCAGCTAAATAGCACTCAACAAGGCTCACATTTGAAATCATTATGAAGCAATGAAAATACTGGATTTTTTTCCTCCTTTGTCTGGAAAACTCAGAAAATCCTCAGTCTGGTTCAGATGGTGGAATCATGGAAGTGAACTTCTACACTCACAATCTGAACTACTTGAATACCTGCTCGTCAAGAAGGAGCAGCAGAAACTCCTTTCAGGACATTTCAGCCTAGTTTGGGTGGAAACTGGGCCGTGGCCTCAGAAACTCATCTTATATAGAAACTAGAACTCAATCTTCATTATCAGGCCAGTTTTCATTTTGTTTATTCAGCCAAGTTTAACCTACATTCTTTTGTAAAAGAAAAGTATCCACACAGCTGAAACATTTATCTTAGCTGAATTTGTTTCTAGAGATCACCAGATAATGAATGACAAAAGTAATGTTTAATGTTTAAACATTTCCTCCTGAGCGGTTTCATGAGAAAAGTTTCACTCCGTGTTAAAACTATTTCAGTTTTAAAAACGACCAGACTTTTCTCTTCAAACACAGAGTGGATGTGAAAGATGTGGACACTTATACCTGCCTGTTTTAATAGCTCCGGCACCAAATATGCATTAATATGCATTAATATGTAAAGTTTTATATCATTTTAGTTTGATTTTATTTTGTTTGTTTTTTTATTGCTCTAAGTAATTAACTATTTAAAAATTGTTTGAATTATATTGACTTATAATTGACTTGACTTAAGTTTTATTTTAATCTTAAATCATTTTTCAGCCTTTATTATGTTAGTTTATAATCAGCATAAATTAGCATACTAATTTATGCTGATTTGAATTTGATATTTGCTCCTGTGTCTCATAATTGTCTTTCAAATCAGTTTCATTTGTTTAGTAAACAATCCTGATTTTTTTTGTTTGTTTTGTTTAGGTAATAATTGTTATGTTTTTCTTTTTGTTGTTTATATTTTGTCTTTTAAAAGCATATTGTGTTTCTCTTGTGTATGAAAAGTGCTCTTATAAAAAAGCCCTCACTTAGTCCTTATTAAAATAATTAACAAGCACAGCTTCTGAAAAGAAACTGTTAAGAGAAAATTTCTTATCCTATAATAAAAAATAAAAAACAATGTTCTGTCGTAGATTTCAGTTTTCATTTAAGCAGACTTTTAGAAAAATGAGACCAGGGTGTGCTGTGGTGGCGCAGGGGTTGAGCACGGCCCACATGTCCTCGACGTGGCTGTCGCGGGTTCGATTCCCGGCCTGGCGACCTTTGCCACATGTCTTCCCCCTTCTCTCGTTGCCCTCTTTCCTGTCGGTTCACTGTCAAATAAAGGCCACTAGAGCCAATAAAACCTTTAAAGAAAAATGAGACCAGAGTGGAAATGCATCTGTGTATTACTTAGTGAAAATGAAACACAACCAATCCACCAAACCAACACTCGCTGGTGTTGGCTCAACACAGAGTTTATTTTTGCACATTTACACAAACAGGTACTCTCTTCCATACCTTGAGTCATCTAACAAGTGATGAGCATCCAAAACACAACAGGAATGGCTCTAATCCCCAGTTCTCCATGCTCTATAAATAACTGTTCTGTTCATGTTAATCTGAGGAGGCAAGCAGGAGCCTGAAAACCAGAGCCAGACGGCCGGAGAGAGAGCGCCTGTTTCACTCAAACATCCCACAGTCCTGCAGTGAATAACGTCATATGGTTCACAGATGAAATGTGAGAAAAATACATCTTTAATATCTAAGGTTGAATGACAAAATTAAGAATATTAGTTTACTCATAATATAAATATGGAAGTGAATACTCAAAAGTGTATTACTTTACTGTTGAACAACCAGCTGACTCTGGTGTTTTCTCCAATACCATTTTGTGGACCAGCGTAGCCGCCAGCAGGATTACAGAGCGCCGTAATTCACTGACAGCTGACGTGAACTGCTTGTGTGGGGAAAAAATCCATTTCACATCAGTTTGAAAGGCTAATAAATGGATTGATGAATACAAAAATGAAGGATATTATATCTATAATTTCAGTATGTTTTAGTTTTGTAAATGTCCAATATAGTTACAGTTAGTTTCCCCATTAATTACTGCTTTTATTTATTTCAGTGTTTATTCAACTTCAGTTTTTGTTATTTTGTCTGTTTTAAACTATAATAACTTTGTTTCTTACAGGAGAGTATCTCCAAAACTGAAATGAGAGGATTTGTCCTTTAAATGTTTTCTTTTAATTAAATACAAAATGGTGCAAATATCAATCTTGTTTGTTTTGAGGAATATCTGTGACCTCTCTGTCCCTGCCGGCATGATCAGTGTCATAAACAAATGACTGACGTTCATTAGGATTGGTTATTGTTGCCCCCAGTTTTGTCCTTTCTAACCTTTTCTGCATTGTTTCTTTCCATTCATTCATTCTTCATACCCCACACTGCAGTCTTATTGCTGTTATTTTTAAAAGCCGTCACCCCCTGAGCAAACAGTTTGGAGTTCAAATGGTGACTTCATTGATTTTCAGTAGATCTCTCATCTGCTTTGAGGCCCCCAGCAAGTGCTGAGTTATACGACTTCATAACATGTTGATTAAAATTCTGTCACATTGATTGAAGACTGGAGATGCTGGACTCCATCATGGCAGGCAGCTCTCAGTCACTTCTGGGTGACTAACACGTCGGAGGCAGCTCACTTTGAGCTCAAGGTGATCAGTTCCCATGGCTGTTCACTTATTTATCCCAAAATGAAAATATTAAGTCAACTTTAAATGCAAATCATTTCAAAAAGCAATAGCGTTCAAAATGCAGTGCATAAAATCATCATCAGAAGGACTGAAGACTGCTGTGTGTTTTAAATCAAAGTTAAAATAAAATAAAGTTAAACCCAAAATACCCTGAGAGATTTAAATTACAAATAATGTTCTTAGTCTACTTTCTCAGATTATCTGATGTTTTCAGGTCAGGACTCGATCTGAACAACTGCAACCAGGATTATTCCTTTCATTCAGAAGAAACATGCAGGTAGAAAAAATTTTAAACCAAAATTGTTCAGATATCAGTACGCTGTTTATGAGGGGATCAATCAATTAATTAATCAATCAAATTTTATTTGTATAGCACATTTCAGCAACAAGGCAATTCAACGTGGTTTACATCATAAAAACACAAAAATAAAACTGAGAGAAAATACAATCAGCAATTGAAACGTTAGATTTTGTCATTGCTACACATCAGATTATTGATCATGTCATGAAGCGGTGTGAGATGGAGTGGTGAGGCAGAGGCAGCGGACCCAGGAATGATGAATATGATGATTTAATGGTAATAAGTCCAGCACAAGCAGCAGGCACAGGGAAACACTGACCGGGACTAGACTGAACATTGACAACGACAAACTAGACTCTACATTGACGAATAATTGACGAGGACCCGACGAGGAACAAAGAACACAGGTGGAGTTAAATACACGGGAGGGTAATCACAGAGACGAGACACACCTGGGAACAATCAAGGGGAGGACAGGACAACGAAGAGACTAAGGACACAGAAAACTCTAAATGAACACAGAAAAACACAGATCCTGACAGATCAATGTTTCATTTATTATGTTTCTAAATCTTTTCTAGGTGGGTTTTTAATATAGATTTAAAGGAACTCAGTGTTTCAGCTGTTTTGCAGTTTTCTGGAAGTTTGTTCCAGATTTGTGGTGCATAAAAACTGAGTGCTGCTTCTCCATGTTTGGTTCTGGTTCTGGATGCAGATCCAAACCAGAACCTGAGGGTTCTGGAAGATAAGAGATAAGATAAGATAAGATTTATTTGTCATTGTCATCAACAGATTACAACGAGATTGAGAAGGGCGATAGAACAGCAGCAGATCTTTAATGTATTGTGGTGCTAAACTGAGATTCCTAAACATGCTAAATCTTACGCTGTTCAGTATCTATAGGAAATCTATTTAGCCGCTTATCAAGGTAGACTCGTTTGGCTTCTGACAGCCCACATCTGAGTGTTGAGTCAGTATGTTAGGTTTAGCTTCTACATAAAATTTGCTCCTCAAAATCTGCTCTTTGATGGAAAAACTGGTGTTCTGACAGTCAGAAAAATGGCTTATGGAAGTTGAGTAGCACTGTTTTCTGAATGAGCACTCCCATGAAAGTCAGACCAATCACATAAAAGATTTGCATGGATAGCAGGGCAAAAAGCTCATCAGGGGACTTGAGGAATGGAAGACATGAGGCTGAGAACAAAACAACGCAGTTTTCATCACGCATCTGCAACAATGAGAACTGATTTTGCGAGTTCAGCTCCACCATGCAGAACCCTTTAATTCCTACTATTAAAATGTGGAAAATCCCTATTGATTAATTAACAATAGCTTACTCCTTTCAATATGCAAACCTTATTATAAAAGCCAAAATTAGCTAAAATGTTGTCAGTAGCATGTTGATCTCTAACATACTTCATGTAGGATGCAAACAGCAGTGGGTAGGCTAAAATTAGCTAAAATGCTAACGTAAGCTTAAATGATGTCTGTAGCATGGGACTATTCCTAGCAAGTGACTTACTTCATTCAGTATGCAAACATCAGTGTGTAAGTTAAAATGCTTTGAAGAGCATGTGTGTTATCACTAATGCGTTGAACAACATTGATTTACTCCATTTAGTAGGCATTGCTATCGCAGGCCCCAATAAAAATAAATAATCTGGAAGCAGTCTTTGGAGCTTGGGGGCTGGTCACTTTTCACCATGCAGACCACACCTAGTTATTTTTAGGGCCTGCCATGCAAAGCAATGGCAGGAACCTATTATTCTACGCCCAATAAGGCGTCTCTTTATTCTTTAGTTCTTTTTCCGTCACCGTTAATGCGGCTCGTACCGCTGCGTGCACCGCCACAAAAGTGGTATCAAAACGTGCGGCTCGATCCCGGGAGGGGAGCTATCACTTTTAGTGGGATGCCAAGTTACCATGGCGACAAAAAAAGCAAAAAAAAAACGACCCCCAGAACACTAAGGAGCACACCAGCTCCACTGTTGTGTATGGGACGAGGCAATCATTAAATCCTAAAAATACACTATTTTTGAGGACTTCCTGTGTCGTCATACATTCACGTAGAAATGCCATTCAAATTTCACTTTGTAGATACGTCCGTGATCTCTTCTAAAGTGAAGACGGCACATCGATACCATTTACGGTTTGTCCACAACTTGTTTCTAAGCGACCCAACGTTTTTAGAATGTAACTGCCGCTCCTCTAGAGTGAGGAACCTAGTGCCATTTTTACCCCAAATCATTTTTTTAACTCGCCCTCACGGCCACAAATATCGCACGATTGGTATGAAACTCGGTCATGACATTGATACACATGTCTGCTCCGGTAAAATGTTTTCGAAATTTCTCTAGAGCTTATGGTTTTCTGTCAATGTGTGCTTCAGAGTACAGTGATGCGACAGGATTTGCTGACTCTTACTCAGGCTCAAACGGACCAGAGGAGCCGCGTTTCATTGGCTGATGGCCATTCTACCTGGTCACGTGCGTGGCCGTCTCACAAACACACTTAGCTTCCCGTTAGCTAAGTACAGCATAACAGCAGAACTGATACAACTTCTACACCTTGAAGCCTGCCTGCTACACAGTCTGACGTTAGCTAAACAGATCAATATGCAATGTGTCTGTATCTGACATACACTGAAGATTTTATTTTAGCAGAAAAGGTTTTGGACTAAACTGTTACTCGTGTTAGCCACGTTAGCACCAAGTACAGCTAGTCAGTCAACCATCGCTGTGTTCAGGGAAGCGCTGATTAATAATCGAGAAATAAATATCAAGCCTGGAAACTTGATACCGTAACGGACTGAATGTTATGTTTTTAACGTAATCTTTGCTCGTCTTACGGGGCGCAGGCGGTTGCCACGGTAACAGGTGTGCTTAGTAGGAGTGGTTTTGAGTTGATCACCTGTTCGGGTTATTTTACCTTTGTTTACCTTTGCTGTGGCTCATTACAGCCCCTGTAGTTTATAAATGTTGGACTAATTACCTCGTCGTTTGTGAGTTTACGTCATTCACAACAAACATCCAATAGAATAAATATATTTCATACACAACAAATGGCTTCTACCGCGGTAATTATGTGAAATTAAATTAATTATATCCCAACTTCAGAAGATTTGCCTTTACCTTTACGGAGCTCTTTGGTTCCTCCTATCAGTCTGTAGCTTCTCATATTGAGGTCAAAGTTCAGATCTACCATAACTGACTGACACCTGCTGGCCTCGGGTTTGCAACCAGCTTGTGACTGAGAAACCAGTAACCTGCTCCCAGACGACGACATGAACTTGTTAGTTTTTCTGTCCATGTAGTAGCTGATATATTGTGAAAGTCCGGTAGAAATGATGCACTAATCAGTCATGTTTACATAGAAACAACTTGCTGCGAGGCTTTGTTTGTGAGACTTGCGGTCACGTGGGTCGGTTGTGGGCAGAGCTTGGTAAGGTCCATTGTCTCCCCCCTGCATGACTCACTCACAGCTGCCAGTTGATGGCAGACAATTAATTACCATAGCAACGGAACAAGGAGCAGGAAGAGCTGCTTAGGACTACAAATACGCATCACCAGGGGCAATTCTAGGATCTGACCTTTAGGGGGGCTTAGTCCCCAGTAAGGCTAAGACCCATGAAAAGATGTTCGTTGGTGCGGTTTTCTAAATCTAACTGCTTATTTACATACATTCACAAACAAAATTAAGAGACAGTAATTCATAGAATAAACAATATTCATTTTACTCAAACATATACAGTACCTATAAAGAGTGAAATCAGAGAAACTTTAAATTTTTCCCAGAGGTGTATAAACTCAGTTTGAAACAGAATCTCTAGACCACATCATACCTGCCAACATCTGCTAACATTAATGAGACACAAGCAGCTGTGGAGTGACACAGTCCTAGTGGGGTCTGCTGCCCAGAAATTAAAATAAAATCTACTCAGAACTATGCATTTCCAGTCATTTGAAGAACATTTTACTTAATGCATAGGATTAATAAACCTAAAACCAGTGTATTATCAAGGTAGAAGTGCATATGTCTGGTATATTAGGATTGTACCGATTTAAATTGACTGGTGTAATATAGATTCGCATTAACCATTTGTATTGCAGTAACCTTAAGAGTGAGTTAACAGTTTGTTTCTGAGCCTTTGTACAGACAGATTGCCAGTCCTCCAGTGACAGGTTTACTCCCAGGTCTAATTTCCAGGCTTCTAGTTTCAGTGTTAAGTCCTCTAGGGAATTCAAAACCATAAAGTTGTAGAATTCTGAAATCGCACCTTTACTTGCGCTGTCATGATCTGCATTGTGGAAGGGGGTGAAGGCAGACGGGGTAGACCAGGTAGAAGTGAATGATGATTTAATGATAAGTAAGCGGTACAGATGATCCAACAGAAAATAGTCCTAAATCCCTGGCAGCACTGCTGAGCGGAAATCAGGGCTCATCACAGGTAGCGACAGGGTGAACTAGGGGGCGACAAAAGGTAACTAGGGGGCGACAAGGAAACACTAGAGGGCAACAAGGAAACACTAGAGGGCGACAAGGAAACTCTAGAGGGCGACGAGGAAACACTGGGAACACTAGGAAACTCGGAAAAGGCACTGGGGAACCCAGAGGAGGAAACACTAAGAAACTCAGAGGAAACACTAGGGGATGACAAGGGACAACTGGAGGCACTAAGAAATTCTGGGGAGGCACTGGGAACACTAGGGGGAGACTCAGAGGGAACACTGAGACCACTGGGGAGAGGTGACTCGGAGGAATCACTAGGGGGCAACGAGAGAACTATGGAAACACTAGAGGATGACGAGGAAACACTAGGGGCAGGAAACGAGGAGGGAGCACTAAGAAACTCGGAGGGACTAGGAAACGACGAGGAAACACTAGGGAATGACAAGGAAACACTGGGAAGCTCAGAGGGTACGCTAGGGAATTCGGAAAAAACACTAGGGGACTCAGAAGGAACATTAGGGGGCGTTAAAGGGTCACTAGGGGCACTCGGGAGTTTGGAGGGGGCATTAGGAAGCCCGGAGGTGGCGGCAAGGTGGGGGACATGGAGTCTGAGTGGACAGTGTTCCGTGCCTCCATTATCGAGGCGGCTGATCGGAGCTGTGGCCGCAAGGTTGTCGGTGCCTGTTGCGGCGGCAACCCTTGAACCCGTTGGTGGACACCTTTGGTGAGGGATGCCGTCAGGCTGAAGAAGGAGTCCTATTGGGCCTTTTGGCCTGTGGGACTCTGGAAGCAGCTGATGGGTACCGGCGGGCGAAGCGACATGCGGCTCGGGTGGTTGCTGAGGCAAAAACTCGGGCGTGGGAGGAGTTTGGAGAGGCCATGGAGAAAGACTTCCATACGGCTTTGAGGCGATTCTGGTCCACCATCTGGCGCCTCAGGGGGGGAAGCAGTACGGCACCAACACTGTTTATAGTGGGGATGGTGTGCTGCTGACCTCTACTCGGGACGTTGTGGGCCGGTGGGCAGAGTACTTTGAAGACCTCCTCAATCCTACCAACATGCCTTCCATTGAAGAAGCTGAGCCTGGGGACTCTGGGTTGGGCTCTCCAATCTCTGGGGACGAGGTCGCAGAGGTGGTTAAAAAGCTCCTCGGTGGCAAGGCCCCGGGGGTGGATGAGATCCGCCCGGAGTTACTTAAGGCTCTGGATGTTGTAGGGTTGTGTTGGCTGACGCAACTCTGCAATATTGCATGGACATCAGGGGCAGTTCCCTTGGATTGGCAGACTGGGATGGTGGTCCCCCTGTTCAAAAAGGGGGACCGGAGGGTGTGCTCTAATTATAGAGGGGTCACACTCTTAAGCCTCCCTGGCAAGGTCTATTCAGGGGCCCTGGAGACGAGGGTCCATCGGATAGTCGAACCTCGGATTCAGGAAGAGAAGTGTGGTTTTCGTCCTGGTCGTGGAACACTGGACCAGCTCTACACCCTCGGCAGGATCCTGGAGGGTGCATGGAAGTTCGCCCAACCAGTCTACATGTGTTTTGTGGACTTGGAGAAGGCGTTCGACCGTGTCCCTCGGGGAGCCCTGTGGGGGGTTCTCTGGGAGTATGGGGTACCGGGCCCTTTGATACGGGCTGTATGACCTGTATGACCAGTGTCAGAATCTGGTCCGCATTGCCGGCAGTAAGTCGGGCTCGTTTCCGGTGAGAGTTGGACTCCGCCAGGGCTGCCCTTTGTCACCGATACTGTTCATTACTTTTATGGACAGAATTTTTGGCGCAAGAATTTCTAGCTCAAGGTGTTGAGGGGATCCGTTTTGGTGGCCTTAGGATCTCATCTCTGCTTTTTGCAGATGATGTGGTCCTTCTGGCTTCATCAGGTCGTGATCTGCAGCTCTCGCTGGAGCGGTTCGCAGCCGAGTGTGAAGCGGCCGGGACGAGGATCAGTGCCTCCAAATCCGAGGCCATGGTCTTGAGCCGGAAAAGGGTAGAGTGCCTTCTCCGGGTCAGGGGGGTGTCCTGCCCCAAGTGGAGGAGTTCAAGTATCTCGGGATCTTGTTCACGAATGGGGGAAGAAGGCAACGGGAGATCGACAGGCGGATTGGCACAGCGTCTGCCATCAAGCGGGCGCTGTACCGGTCCGTCATGGTGAAGAGAAAGCTGAGCCAAAAAGCGAAGCTCTCGATTTACATGTTCCCACCCTCATCTATGGTCATGAGCTTTGGGTCATGACCGAAAGAACGAGATCGCGGATACAAGCGGCCGAAATGGGTTTTCTCCGTAGGGTGTCTGGGCTCTCCCTTAGAGATAGGGTGAGAAGCTATCTCACCCTATCTGTGAGATAGGGAGATGTGAAGGAGCCGCTGCTCCTTCACATCGAGAGGAGCCAGTTGAGGTGGTCAGGATGCCTCCTGGACGCCTCACTGGTGAGGTGTTCACGTCCCACCGGGAGGAGGCCCTGGGGAAGACCCAGGACACGCTGGAGGGACTATGTCTCTCTGTTGGCCTGGGGAGAGGGAAGTCTGGGCCTCCCTTCTGAAGCTGCTACCCCCGCGACCCGACCCCAGATAAGCGGAAGAAAATGGATAAATGGATGGATGGCATCTATGATCCCAGCAAATGGTGATTCGCCAAGTGATTATAGCTCAAGGATTTTTGAAAGGCATATAGTTATTCTCCCCCTTCATAATTATGTGCTACTTTGTGTTACTGTATCATGTAAAATCAAAATGAAATACAAGCGGATTTGTGGTTTTAATTCAAAAAGCTGAGTTGGAATGATGTTCCAAGGTATGAACTTTATAATCTGAATTTTCTAATTCGGATAGATGTGCATATATTAGAACATTTTCACATCTATGGCTAATATTTTCATCTGATATTGATCTTATTTCAATGTTTAGAGAAAATATATAAATACTGCTGGTCCAATTTAGCCAAATCTGTATCTTCTTCTGACAGGTTTAAAATATTTTAACACTTTTTTTAATGTTACTCTCCCATCCGAACATAAAAAAAACTTCCGGCACGCCATCTCTGCAGTTTCCTCTCTTTATTGTCTCGCTGTTCACTTGTAACCTGGTTCTTAAAGCCTCTACATTAAAGCTGAAATTTCATCACACTAAAAGATGAACGAATTCATTTAAGACCCGGACTTTAAAAAGGGATCCGGAGCGTGGAGAGCTCAAACGCTTTCCGCAGAGGAAGAGTCTAAATTTAACACACTTCTAGGTCACAGTGAACTGATTTAGCTTTAGAGAAAACGACTAACTGAACACGTTTAGGATGCGGAGTTTCTGTGAGGCGTGAATCTGGATGTAAAATTATAACGGAATGTAATAAATATGCAGCATTGATGCAGTATGTTTTTATTTTCTCTATTTTTATTTTCCTTTCCAGCATAATGGTTTTATAAGTAGGGGCAAGAAGAAGAACAGTAAGTCTAGTCTTTGCTACCATCTAGTGGCCACTATTGTGAACTAAAACTCTGGGATTTTTTTTTTTTATCTGAGTTTTAACAACAAATAAAATAATATTCTTCTTTTAGTTTATTCCATCCTCTCACACACACACTTTAAAAAAACATTTGAGTAAGTTTTTCACCAGTATGGAGTGAATATTTCTTGAAATATATTACGTAACCATGCTGTTAGTGATTTTCAGCAATGATAAATGATGGAGCAAAGATAATAAAATGTTTAATGTTGCCATTCTTATTGAAAAAAACTTAATTTTAAATAAAATATTAAGAACTGCAGGGGAATTAGGGAAGTGATACAGTTCCTATAACAGGTTTGCTCCCACTGAAGGAACGTTATGAAGATTTGGGGTTTTAAATTATTTAGCTTGGTGTTACATGAACAGATACATTTGGTTTGCAGACAGACACTATATGCAGCAATAACAATCAAACATAATGTGAAGATCAAATTAAAATTGGCACCATAAAGACAAAGAGAACCCTTAAAAATATGGTTGCAATATCCTGTATTGCCCCTCAGTGGGGAAAATGAGAAATATGAGGAAGTACAAAACCGATTATAGATAAGGATAAGCAAATTTATAAGAACACAGTTATCATTTGGTATTTCAGCCTCAATATTTAATACTTTGAATGGGAGTAGCTTATCAACAAATAATTCATTTCCCCTTGGTGATCAATAGAGTTGATTCTGGTTCTGATTCTGAATTATCCTTCTCTTCAGTTTGTCTTCAGTTTTCAGAAACTCTTTATTTATTATTACCTTATCTGTTTCAAGTTATTTCAGAGATCATTGTGGGTTTTTCTGTCATTAACAAAGATTAAAAATATTGTCCACTTTAATTAAGAAAATAATTTAGTTAATCCTAATATCACTTACAAAAATGTTTAAACTAATTTAACGTCGAGCAGTAAAAGAAAATAAAGTTTTGTGTCTTTATATTAGGGCTGGGCGATATCGACGTAAAGTTTCATCGCTATATTTTATGGTAATATTGTGATACGGATAAAAGTGACAATAAGAATTTATTTTTATTTCTTCTTTAAGTAACTGTATGACTGTGTGTCACAGCAATAACAGTCCTACAAACACAAATGCTTCCCTTGAAAAATAGGGACAAAAAACAACTTGTAATGTGCTTCTTCAGGACACACTACAAGTGTCATAAAGACACTTGAGATATCAAATGAGATATTGTTTTTAAAATAAGGGAACACAGTTATTTCTATAGATGTTTGTTTGGAGTCCCAACTCAAGTGGCTGTAATTCAACAACCCAAGTCAAAACCAGCAATGTGTGTCTTTGTGTCACAGTTTCACCCATCTGTTTCACGATTCAAGTTCAACTTGGTTGCAGACTGTTAAAAAGTAAAATGTTTGCTCCGTCATCTTCCTCTTTTTCCCCCCTTTTAACCATACGCACACACTCAGCACACATCCACATGATATGTGGATGGGGCTGCACAGTGGTGCAGTTGGTAGCATTGTTGCCTCGCAGCAAGAAGGTCCTGGGTTCGATTTCCGCGGTCTTTCTGCATGGAGTTCGCATGTTTTTCCTGTACGTGCCTGTGTTCTCTCCGGGTACTCCAGCTTCCTCCTACAGTCCAAAAACAAGACCGTCAGGTTAATTGGTTTCTCTAAATTCTCCATAGGTTTTATTTTTCCTCCACAGAAGGAAGCTGTGTGATGTGTATGATGCTTTGAAACACATCCGCAGATATTCTGTTTATCTCAAATGTTGTTTCAAAGCGCTGTAGTCGCTACTGGATGCAAACTTGTGGAAATTTTGGTCTTTTCCTTTCTGTCACTTTAAAAATCGAAATCATTTTGGAAATATACATTTTTGACCTTATTTTATGAAATACTTAAACTGTGTGATGAGTGAAGTTAAGAAACATTTCATGGAGGGGAGGCAAATCACTAAATGTAAAATTACATAACACGTTTTACTATTTCTACATTTTTCACTAAAAAACATGTTTATACCTTCAAAGGTCAATCTTTAGTTGTCCGGACAAAAACACAAATACAGTAAAAAATTATCTTAAATATTAATGATTCCAACAGTGTGACATACGGGTGACTTTTGTGTTTTTGAAACAATTGCTTCTGAATCTGTATGATGGGGTGAGCCACAGCATGAAAGCCACGTTCAGGTTTTCAGTGAATAAAGGTAGAAATTATTGAACATCATCATAATATGAAATCACTAAAAAGACATGCTGGAGTCATGAAGCAATTAAACAGAATTACTTTTAAAACAATGGTTAAATTCTGCTGTTTTTAATGTTTGACACTTTCCACAAATCATTATAAATCATCATTGTATAATAATTGATACAATGATGGGTATAAACGTAGTTTATAGCTTCTAGTTAAATCTGTTTCCATTATGAAAAATAATTACCTTTCGTATATCAAACTGAATATAACTGAATAAAAAAAATTTTCTTTTAATTTATTTTAAACTTATGTGATAGTGTTTATTCAATATTTTATTAAGCTTAACTTCATTTAATCTTATTTAGGATATAGATTTCTTCAAAAATCTGGAAGAATACAATCAATAGTATGATCCACGTTATTAGGGACACTTTTTACCACCATTTTGGCCTTCAGAAATGCTAAAGTGCTTCATGGCACAAAATCAGCACACAGATTTGGGTCCATTTTAACAAAATAACATCACACAAGTAGAAACCAAATACAGCCTTTCTTTACATAGTTTTCATCCTGGGAACACAGAGTGCAGATGTCACTGATGACCTCAGTGGTCTACATGTTCATGCCTTAGCAGAAATAAATTTAGGCCCCAGACCGTTCAGTGCTTTATAGACCATACGGAAGATTTTAAATGTTATCCATTGACGAACAGGGAATAGCTGCTGTGAATAGCTATTGTCATAATGTGATTTATTTTTCTTTTATTGGCATTTTGGATGCAGCTGCATGACTATTTTTTCACAGGCAGCTCTACATATCAGTGCTCTGTTTTGTTAGAAGACTCTTAATTCTAAAGAGAAATAAAACACATCTGAAGTTTAGCATTGCTTTTAGCAATGCAAATCGCAATTTTTTTTATGTGATTTGTGAAACTTAAATTTGAATCCAAATGAGACTTTCAGTTTTGTCTTGACAGAACTGAATGAAATCCTCTACCATAAGACATAGGATGTTTTTCTTTGTCATTATATTCCTAGAACATAGCAAAGTTGCTATGTGCCCTGAGTAATAAACAAACAAGCAAACAAATAAATAAGTAAATAAATAACAAAAGCATATAAATATCTGTTGCTAAGGTCCATGAACTTGGTGTCAAAAATACAATTTAAAAAATGCCTCAATTGGTCTTGGACCATGATGAGACAAGGCAACATGGAGCTGTTTCATCAGTGTAACTATACAATGAATGCCTTGTCCTGTAAAAACACCGCCTAGTGGTAGCACACAAAGATTAAAAAATGTGGGAAATTGAGGCTTGTGAGACATCGGGAGGTGCTGGTGCCTTTCCAGCTAACGTTCCGGGCAAGAGGCGGGTTACACCCTGGACAGGTCGCTAGTCTGTCGCAGGGCAACACAGAGACAGACAGGACACACAACCATGCACACACACACTCACACCTAGGGAGAATTTGGAGAGACCAATTAACCTGACAGTCATGTTTTTGGACTGTGGGAGGAAGCCGGAGAACTCGGAGAGAACCCACCATGCACAGGGAGAACATGGAAACTCCATGCAGAAAGACCCCGGGCCGGGAATCAAACCCAGGACCTTCTTGCTGCGCCACTGTGCGTCAGTGTGCCGCCCTCGTGAGACACCATAATACAAATAAGTAATGAAGAACAATGCAAAGAAAGAGAAAAAAACTATATATATATATATATATGTGTGTGTGTGTGTGTGTGTGTGTGTGTGTGTGTGTGTGTGTGTGTGTGTGTGTGTGTGTATAATATAAATGTACATTGAAGGTTTGATCTGATCCATAATATACACAATAATGTATAATTAGAATTTAAAATCTTCCATAGTGTGGTAACTGGATCTAAAACAAGACAAGTATTTAGCTTTATATTAGTTTAATTTATTAAATACAAGTCTCTGTAAAATTTAGCTTTAAAAAAGCAAGTTAGAAATAGGCTTTTCTATATACACACGTCTATAATATTTGTAATATAAATATTATATATACTATATAGATATGTAATATTTGCCCACACAAGGCCGCATTGGCTGACATGATGCTGAACTTAGATACGACAGCTACGGTCTCATGGAAACAGTTGCCACGGAGACTGGCGGACGTCATCCTGTAGCGGTTGCCATGGACCTCCTGACGTCAAAGCCCCTCGCAAGATGGTTAGGAAACCCCCTGGCGCCGTTGCCATAGATACTGGCGGGGGAGGGGTGGGGTTTAGAGGAAGCGGAAGTGTCAGAGCAGGCGGAAGTGGTACTGCCCTGAATATCCCGAGCAGCGAACGGAGGACGGCTTGAGATACTCCCATCGTTAAGAGAATAAAATCAGGATCCCTAATACGCTCAAAATGTGAGTTTACTAATGTATTTATCGAGCAATATCTAATATGAAGGCTAAGCTAAGTTTTCACAGGGGAACGGCAGTCGGACCGGTGGTCCCGCGGGCTGCCTCTGCGGCGGAAGGTGCCTATTGTGGTTTGGGGCAGGGTGCGAGAATTTAGGCCAGAGAATGTAACCAGATCATGAGAAATAAGCTATAAAACGTTTGCGGCACGGTTGCAGGTACTAGCGGCGCAGTCGGTATGCTGCAGATGATTTGCCTTCGAAAGCACGAGCTCGGCTCGATGCGAGCCGCAGACCGTGTGGGGAGGGAGAAGCTTCTCTCGAGTCTGGCCATTTTGACAGCTTAGCAGCGGCCGAGCTGTCGCGAGAGAGCAGCCGAACAATTTTAGCATCTTGTGCTAAGTACGCATCACGGCGCACTGCCTGTAAGAAGCTCTGTCTTTAAAAAGATTATATAAATGCACATTTTGTTCTCAATCGCTGTATGTAAATCGGTGTTATAAGAAACGTAGCGCGGTTGTGAATGGCTGAGCTCCGTCATGGCGCAGTGAAACGAGCTAACACACCCTCCATATTTCCCGGGAGTTTTCGCCTCATATGCGACGTTTATTTTTTACTGAAAATTGAAAATTGCTTCCTAGGAATTCCAAATCGCTTTGATTAGCTTGAAAGAAATGCTATATTTGCCCCAGATTGGAGAATCGGGCCTTCGGTTGGGTGTCGCCGCTCGGTCAGGTCCCGCTTGCTAGCGGCTAAGCTAGTAGGCGCTAATCTATCTCTCCATCTTAAAATTCCGCAGGGGAATGCGACAAGGAGGGCGTAGCTGTTAGCACGCCGAGCCAGCCGGAGGAACCGAACGCTCTCGACTCGGTAGTTGTTTTTCAAGCTTTTAGTGAATCGATGCGTTATGTTGTGTTCGGTCCTGTCCGCGGTTTGAAGATGGTGCCTTTTGGGGGGTTTTTTCTTTTTTTTTCGGCGTGAGTAAGCCTGTTAACAACCAGGTGGTTGGATAACAGCCCTGCACGTGTAGAGTGAGATACTGGCGTGCTGGATGATCGGAGCTCAGTTCGATCAATTTTATTCGATCCGTGTGTCATTAATGTCATCTATTTAAAACTAAACCGGGACAAGCGGCATTACATATATAGAGGTAATCTGAATAATAGCCTTACATGTTTGTGTTTAAGCTATCACCAGGAAGAAGAAGATACGTGCAACGTGTATATTTCATTTATGTCTTTTTTGTTGTATTTTAATGCAGATTTAATACAGTTAAAATAAAAACTTTGAATTGTAAGTCATGGAACATGTTGTGTTTCAGAAGGGATTTAATGCATTTTTTTCCTTTATTAATTCTGCTCTATTTTTACTTGAACCACTAACATTTCAAGTATAAACGTACTTAATAACCATTAAATAAAAAAATAAAACGATTGATTCCTCAAGGTATGAAAGTATGTCTTCGTTAGTGTTAGGTTTGAGGAAGTGAAAGTACACGCAATATATTTTTAGTAATAGGTGTACATGCACATTTTGAAACGCCAAAAATAACTCATCCCTGCCAGTATTTTTTATTTATGCTGCATGTAGCTAGCACTAAAAAGCACAACTGTCTCTATTGCATTTCATCTGCTGATGAGCAAAACAAGTTTTTATTTTATAGTTTTACCACTGCCTGGTGCTTTTGGTACTTTGTATTTTGGAAAACGAATGGAATGTGACTCGATATGATCAGGTGATTGATTTTGGTGTTTCTCTGCTGTGAGTTTAATTACCCTGTAGAACTGGAGGAAGCATGTATAATTGGTCGCACAATAAGTTGCCCAGATTAGTTTTATCTTTTCACTTGTGGGATTAACTGGAGTTACCAACAGATTTTAACCATCAGTTTTGATAGGAAATAAATTTAAATAAAGCTCTTTAAGTCAATTTAAACTGTTTAATACATGTCAAACTTGATTTTATATAAAATGTATATCATTTAACTCTACTTTTATTTGAGGGTGAAAAGAAATGGAACAAGTGTTTTCTATGTGTCTAACTGTACAGCTTCACAACTACTGCAACTAAATACAAAAATCCAAAGCTTTTTTTTTATTCACATCATCAAATTGCCCTCGTGATTAAAGCAGCACCATCTGGCAATAAATAAAACAGGATGTGGTGAAAGTTTAGGGAAATGCAGCAGTGAACCATCTGTAATCTAACTTAACATGAAAAACTGGATCCAACATATACCCATACGTTGTATAAATGCATCTGATCACTGTTCTATTAAAGCTTTGTTGCTAAAGACTGACTGTCCAAAGAAACGCAGTCTGGATAATATGACACTGGTGATGAAGACATGCAGGTGGGGCATCTTACACCACTGAACTTTCTTATACATTGTGGTGTTTGTTCAGCATCACATTTCAAATGGCTGAGCTGTTCTTGTCCCACTGATGTCTTTCTTTTAATTAGCAGTTGCTAAAAGCACAAATCACTTTGTTTGGTTTTGGATTTGGCAGTTTTCAGGAGGGATGTTTATTTTGTGCTAAATGACAACTCAAACATTTTTACAGTATTTTTTGACTAATTACTCTCGTTGCCAAATATCAATTTGACTTGGAAAACCAATCTGAAGCTATTTTTAATTACTTTTAGATTTAAAAGCTTAATTCCTGATTTAAGTGCCACCTGGTGGTGTGATGAATCCCTACATGTGCATAAATTAACCAAACACCCATTTTGATCCGGTAATTATTAACATTAGTGCACCTTACTGCACAGAAGTCAAGTGTCTTAAGGAAATAAAACCCATTTTGAAGGTGCTACACATTCCCTTTGCAGAGAAAATCTTGTGTTTTATCAAGGCCCAGATGCTTAACCAGCTGCAGCAGAACATCAGCGTTTGCCTGAAGATATGCAGAGTCAAAGCCATGGAAACAAAATGACATAATACCTCGTCTAACTAGTTGAGCAAATGCCGACCTGACGGTAAAAGGAATCGTATGACCACCAGGTTCCTTAAAGAGACACAATTTACACAAATGCTTGTACTTTTTGGCTTTATTAAATTATTTAATGCAGGAAATATTATTTGAGGTTTACATTTGTTGGTGTAGTAAGTGGGAAATGGTTCTTATGTCTGAATCTCTCAGCTCTTATGGGTTCCTGTTGGATGAATGTGGGAATGAAGTTTTTCTAAATATTTTCAGTCTGTTTTGTTGCTTTGTTTAAATTTTTTGTGCCTTAACAACAGAATATTTGAGTCATTGTTTACAGCGTGCCAGCGGTTGTAACAGGAACTCCAACAAAGGTGTTTCTGGAAATTAGCAGCTGCTTATCTGTGCAGGCTGGATGCATAACTGCTATGTAAAGCATGTCAGGTTTGTTTTTCAGTTAAAACAAATAAAAGGTGGCATATTAAAACACTACTTAACTACATTAAACCTATAGCCTGCAACAAAAATGGCAGTTTTTCATTTTGCTATAGAGAACATCTTGCTTCCACATGGAGGTCAGAGGTCAGTTGAGCCCCAATAACACTTAAACTCAGCAGTTTTGAATTTTCATTTGGAAGAAAGTTGATAAGAGCTAATAGTATAACCTGTATTTCTTCTGCTGTCATGGCTAAATATGTAGATTCATGACGGTGAGGAAAACTCCAACATTAAAGTAATTCCTGAAGACTGAGATGGAGGTACGACGGTCCCACTTAGACCTGCTGATGGGTCTGAAGAGCTGAAAGTCTTCAAGGATAAAATAATGACACATTGATTGTTTTGGATTAAGTTTTTAGATCTATTAAGGTTTTTGAAAATGTTTGAGTTTTAAAAATGGTTGTCGATCTGAAGCCCAGTGATCCACCTCCTCCTTGTTCATGTCCTAATTAGGTCATCTACCCTGGAGGTTTCCATGCCACTTGGTCCATTTGCCTTATTCAATGAGTTGTTTGCTGCTTTGATTTAAATAAATAAATAATGCTCTTCCATACTCCATACCCCTAATTTTAAGGTTATTTTTTTGTCTTTCAGCCTAAAAGATGGATAAGAACGACCTGGTGCAGAAAGCCAAGCTGGCAGAGCAGGCCGAGCGCTACGACGACATGGCGGCTGCCATGAAGGCTGTGACGGAGCAGGGCCAGGAGCTTAGCAACGAGGAGCGCAACCTGCTCTCCGTTGCCTATAAGAACGTGGTATGGAAATTATGGCTCTGCAATTAGCTCCTAATCTGGTTTACATCCCACAGTAGAGCTTTTAGTTCACTATAATTATAAATTTAGTTGGATGAGCGTCAGCTATGCTTAAAAACTGATTTTTATGTTTTCGGTTTAAAACAAAAAAAAAGTCAGTTCTGTCATTGTTAGAAGAACCAGTGGCAGAAACACAACCGATTCACTTTCACTCCAAGTGAAAGTCTTTTATGAGTCACTGACTTTCTGCACATCAATGCCAACATAATTATGCTAAAGCCACGCCCATTTTCATGTCACTCTTACCTTTACACATCTGAGTTAATCTGAATAGCATTCAACATTGCTTCAGAGTTTGAGACTTGATGTCATCTTTAGTTCGATCTGTCGCATGACGACCCCTAAAGGTCAACCTGTTTTATCCCCCGCTCCCTAAAATTAGCAAATTTTAAGAAATGGGTTTGTTTTTTAGGTGACCAGGGACAGTAAACTGACTTTTCATAATTCTAGTTTCACATTATTCTCCTGTCCTCTTCCAACAAACATAAATATTTTAATAAGTAGAGATTATTGACAACAGACAAGATTTCATCTCACTCAAACTTTCTTGCACACAATATGCAGGAGCAGCTGCACTGCAGTTTTCCTCTGCTGCTTCGGTTTAGCGTTAAAGATCATTTTTCCTAGCTTGCATCAGTACTAGTAGGAATATATTAAATCACTGTAATTACACTGTAAAAACAGAGAAATGCCAGATACTTTAATCCGCTAAGAGTAATAAATCATTCTTTTGTTGCCATTAGGGCTGTTGTCAGTTATCAATATCAGACCAGATTTAGTTATCAGATAGAAACCGGTGTGTTAAAAAATTAAAAATATCGGCCAATACCAATGTTGGTGCAGATATTTTGTGTATCCCTATTTTTATTCAGTTCAGTCTCGTAGAATATAAGATTTTTGATTAAGGGTACACCTATATTTAAACCCTGATATCCTTCATTTTGGGACATCGATGATTGGGCGATACTTGCATGTGAAGCCGATCTGATCCACCTCAGCAAAAGCCTAAAAATCAGCAGCTGTTTTCTTTTGCTCTGCCATGAGAAGTTTGACTGATGGTCACCCCACTGTGGCCAAACCAGCAACCTTTTTTTTGATGATGTGTTTAATGCTGGTTGTGTGTGTGCTGGTGCCGATAGGTGGGGGCCCGCCGTTCTTCCTGGCGCGTCATCTCCAGCATCGAGCAGAAGACGGAGGGGAACGAGAAGAAACAGCAGATGGCCCGTGACTACCGCGTGAAGATCGAGGGTGAACTCCAAGAAATCTGCCACGACGTGCTGGTATGAACAGGAACAGGGAGGGGCGGCTGAGGGGTGTGAAGAGAATAAAAAACGGGGTGGGTGGTGATAATGGGTCCAGGGAACGGGACGTGGGACTGGAGTTGTTAAATAGGGCAGAGGTGGTGGAAGAGCGACTCATCCTCCCTCAGTGCTGGAAGGCAGGTCGGTGTGCGACGCTCTGCGTGGAGACTCACATCTCTGCTTCGTTTTCTGTAGCAATCTAAACATTTTTAAATAAGACAGGCTAGGATTTTTATAACAAAATTACAGAAAAATCTGTGTTTGAACAGATGTAGTGTCAAACGCCCAATGTAGAAACTAGAGATGCACCGATTCCATATTAATATTTGTATTGGTTCCAATATTTTAAAAAATTCTAGCTCGAGTATCAGTGATGATGTGTCTGATCTATTCAATCTAATTCTATCCTTTATGGTCTGGGTGACATCATGTTTTAGTATTTATTTTACATTATATTTAAAATTCCTAATTGCACTTTCTGAACCATTTGAAAGAATGTTTAGTTTATTTTTACATGTTTGACCCACTTTTTGTTTTAGTCTTATTTATTTTACATTAACTGTTTTACTCTTAACTGCACCAACTGATCAATTTAAAGTTGTTTCTACATGTTTGACCAAGCTTGTGAAGCTGTTGGTGTATTTAGGTCAGTCCAGGAGTGTTTTTCTGTATCAGATGATGCTAAACCTCAGATATCTGTATTGGTAATGAAAGTGGAAAAAGTGGACCTCTAGTTGAAACTAGAAAAGATGGAGAACCTGAAACCTAAAGATGAAATGTAGTTTAAAATCTGCTACATCTCAAACTGGTTTGATTTGCTTCAATTCATCTTTAAGAGCCTCATAAACAGCTGAAGGGTTTTATCTGGGACTCGGCCTCAGCTTGACCCTCAGAGAAACTCTGCCTGCATTTTTAAACACCACAGGTGTGATCAGCTCCACCAGCAGCCGCTTCTTCACATTCTGGCCCCGACGAGCGGAGAGCAGAATCTGCTCAAGGTCAAACGAGACTGAAATATTTCAGCGCATGAGCAGACGGCTAATAATATCTTCAAGGTCAAAGCTTGGTGGAGCCTCAGCGGTGATGATGTGGGGCTGCAGGAATGAAGGGAGGAAAGGATGAGTGGAAGCATGCTGTCCTTAAAGTAGCAGCAGGAGGAAGAGCAGGACCGGCTACTCCAGGACGAAGAAAATAATCGTTTTTGTGACAAATATAATGTCTGAAGATGGAGCTTAGTGTCCAGGGAGTTGACCTCAAATTGCCATCCCACAAATGTATAGCTTTGTTTTCTGTATCATTTTATTGCACAATTAATATTCGAGTCTTAACTGCTGCAATAAAAGAATAAAAATTTTTGACATCAGAACAATCGTTAAATCCAGCCCCTTGGTTGCAGTTTCTCTTATTGGTTCATTGCACTGAAAATTAGGTTTAAAGGGCAGACAACCAAATCTGCACTCTATTTTACCACATCGACTTCTGGCCCTGACAGGACTTGGTGAATTCTGTTTATATTTCACAAACTAGTAACCAAAAAGCCCAAAACCTGGGTAACAGTATCCGCACGTCAAATTTAAGACTTTAACATCTTTTTAATGCCATCTTGAATGAAATTTAAGACTGAAAAAACTAAATATAAGGGATGGTTGGGCATTACAATTAAGCACAGCAAAACTGTGAACCTGGCTTTAGCCCTGTTACACATGACTCTATACATTCTTAATTTTCATAGTGCCTAGCTTAAGTTTTTTTCACAGAATAGCCTTTTATAACTTCTGAAAACTAACTTTGTTCAGCAAACTGGCAATAAATCTGTACTTACCCATGATGATGCTAAAATGCTAGCTAGCTAGCAAGTGTATATTAGTTAGCTAGTCCCTGGAGCCTCACCCATCTCGAGTCACAGAATGCAATGAAGATTTCTATGTGACTCAAACGTCTGCCTGACTGAAAAGTCCAAGAAAATAACTACAATAGAGCAAGATTTAAAATTTCATTAACAAGTTTTAGATCAACTTAAATTTTTTTAAAATGAAAATGTAAGACTTGAAGAATTGGTGGACACTCTGTAGCTCTTAGTTTGGTTGAAGTGAATTTTGGCGCAGTTCAAATATATATGTGAACACCAAGCGGACTGGAGACCACTTCAAAAGCAGGAAGTGGACTATAGCAAAGGGTATTCTGGGTAAACTAGCCTAGCACTAGCTGGAAAAATAACGTGATCTTTAGTTAAAGAGAAATCCTCCAACCACTGAAAGCTGACAATACTCCTTTACATTTCGTGAAGAAAGAAGTTATGCTCATCGTCTTCTTCAGAGGTTTTGTGTTGTTTTCTTCAGTGGTTCTCTGTGCAGCGCCCCCTCAGGCGAGGAGGGGAACAGGTTTTTTCAAAGAGTTTAGTTGGCTTGACAACAGCTGAAAATGTAACAAATGTTGCAACTTTGGTCCCAAATTAAACTGAATCTACCAGAGTGTCAGATGGGAAGAAACCTTAAAACGGTTTCTTTCTTTACTATAAACTTTACTATAAATAAGCAAGATTCCACATGCAAAAAATGTGCAACGTTTAGCTGAGATAAAGATATTGTTGCATTGCAGAAATGTTGGTAAGGGATAACAGGAATGGGATAATGACTGAAAAGTAAAAAATCAGAGGAAAAGTGCTGGATGGTGATTGCTTGAGCAGATATCTGCACATTCTTAGGACAGGTTGGTGGAGTCAGCAGATTAAAATGGGCCTAAATGTAGTCACTGGAACAAAGCTGGGCTCAGTGAAGAGATGCTCCGGGGTGAAGTTGCAGCTGATCACATGATCTGGATAAAACCCTTCTTTAAACCATTAGATGAGGACACCAGCAGCGGCAGCCAGCGTGGCGGGGTGTTGCCTGTTGGGAGCAGAGGGAACGGCTGGTGATAGGGTTCCAGGTTTGTACTGACCGCTGACCTGTTTGTTCCTGTTTGTTCCAGAACCTGCTCGACAAATTCCTCATTGCCAATGCATCTCAGGCAGAGAGCAAGGTGTTCTACCTCAAAATGAAAGGAGACTACTTCAGATACCTGTCAGAGGTGGCCTCTGGAGACTCGAAGAAGGGTGAGGATCACAGCTCAGCCTCACTGCTTCAAAGACGAACAATTCACACCTTCAGTTCCTGCAGTATCCACACGAACTGGAAGAATAAAACCAAAGAAGTTCATCACCTTTTTATCATTCACGTGTGCATGGTATCATTTGCTCACGGACGGTGTTAATTACACAGAATGCATGTGAAGCGTTTCTACAAGCCATTATGTGGAAATGACATAATTGGCCTGAGTGGATGTCATTTGATCTCACGCTTCTTTGTCGTCTATTTATATCCTTTTCTTTAAGCTTCAGTCGAAGGCGCGACCGCCTCATGCAGGCTGTTGCTAAGAGACAGCTTCATCGTTTGTTGCCAAGGGTTTCAATCATCTAATTACCATGGCAATGGGTTGATTGAAATAGCACTGACTAGTAGGGGTGGGCGATATGGACTTTAAGTTTTATCATGATATTTTAAAGTACTATTGCAATAATGATAAAAGTAACGATAAGAAATATTTACTTGTTGTTAGGTAACAGTTTGACTGCATGGACAGATCTAGAAAAACATTTGATCTGTGTGAACTGCACACAGTAACTGCATTTAATTTTATTTTCAAATGTTTTGGTATTTATTGAAACTTTTAGTGAACATCGGAGAAAATAGTAAAAATAACAATCCTGACATTAGTTACAGGTTTCTTTAAACATCAGTAATTGGAGTTTATTGTGACAATAAGTCAAAATTCCATCCATCCATCCATCCATCCATCCATCCATCCATCTTCTTCCGCTTATCCGAGGTCGGGTCGCGGGGGTAGCAGCTTCAGAAGGGAGGCCCAGACTTCCCTCTCCCCGGCCACTTCTTCTAGCTCTTCCGGGGGAATCCCGAGGCGTTCCCAGGCCAGCCGAGAGACATAGTCTCTCCAGCGTGTCCTGGGTCTTCCCCGGGGCCTCCTCCCGGTGGGACGTGCCCGGAACACCTCACCAGGGAGGCGTCCAGGAGGCATCCTGACCAGATGCCCAAGCCACCTCAACTGGCTCCTCTCGATGTGAAGGAGCAGCGGCTCTACTCTGAGTCCCTCCCGGATGACTGAGCTTCTCACCATATCTCTAAGGGAGAGCCCAGCCACCCTACGGAGAAAACCCATTTCGGCCGCTTGTATCCGCGATCTCGTTCTTTCGGTCATGACCCAGAGCTCATGACCATAGATGAGGGTGGGAACGTAGATCGACCGGTAAATCGAGAGCTTCGCTTTTTGGCTCAGCTCTCTCTTCACCACGACGGACCGGTACAGCGCCCGCTTGACAGCAGACGCTGCGCCAATCCGCCTGTCGATCTCCCGCTCCCTTCTTCCCCCATTCGTGAACAAGATCCCGAGATACTTGAACTCCTCCACTTGGGGCAGGACACCCCCCCTGACCCGGAGAAGGCACTCTACCCTTTTCCGGCTCAAGACCATGGCCTCGGATTTGGAGGCACTGATCCCCATCCCGGCCGCTTCACACTCGGCTGCGAACCGCTCCAGCGAGAGCTGCAGATCACGATCTGATGAAGCCAAAAGGACCACATCATCTGCGAAAAGCAGAGATGAGATCCTAAGGCCACCAAATCGGATCCCCTCAACACCTTGGCTGCGCCTAGAAATTCTGTCCATGAAAGTGATGAACAGAATCGGTGACAAAGGGCAGCCCTGGCGGAGTCCAACTCTCACCGGAAACGAGCCCGACTTACTGCCGGCAATGCGGACCAGACTCTGACACCGGTCATACAGGGACCTGACAGCCCGTATCAAAGGGCCCGGTACCCCATACTCCCGGAGAACCCCCCACAGGGCTCCCCGAGGGACACGGTCGAACGCCTTCTCCAAGTCCACAAAACACATGTAGACTGGTTGGGCGAACTCCCATGCACCCTCCAGGATCCTGCCGAGGGTGTAGAGCTGGTCCAGTGTTCCACGACCAGGACGAAAACCACACTGCTCTTCCTGAATCCGAGGTTCGACTATCCGACGGACCCTCCTCTCCAGGACCCCTGAATAGACCTTGCCAGGGAGGCTTAAGAGTGTGACCCCTCTATAATTGGAGCACACCCTCCGGTCCCCCTTTTTGAACAGGGGGACCACCACCCCAGTCTGCCAATCCAGGGGAACTGCCCCCGATGTCCATGCGATATTGCAGAGTCGCGTCAACCAACACAACCCTACAACATCCAGAGCCTTAAGGAACTCCGGGCGGATCTCATCCACCCCCGGGGCCTTGCCACCGAGGAGCTTTTTAACCACCTCGGCGACCTCGCCCCCAGAGATTGGAGAGCCCAACCCAGAGTCCCCAGGCTCCGCTTCCTCAGTGGAAGGCATGTTGGTGGGATTGAGGAGGTCTTCGAAGTACTCTGCCCACCGGCCCACAACATCCCGAGTAGAGGTCAGCAGCACACCATCCCCACTATAAACAGTGTTGGTGCTGCACCGCTTCCCCCCCCCTGAGACGCCGGATAGTGGACCAGAATCGCCTCGAAGCCGTACAGAAGTCTTTCTCCATGGCCTCTCCAAACTCCTCCCACGCCCGAGTTTTTGCCTCAGCAACCGCCCGAGCCGCATGCCGCTTCGCCCGCCGGTACCCATCAGCTGCTTCCGGAGTCCCACGGGCCAAAAAGGCCCGATAGGACTCCTTCTTCAGCCTGACGGCATCCCTCACCGAAGGTGTCCACCAGCGGGTTCGAGGGTTGCCGCCGCGACAGGCACCGACAACCTTGCGGCCACAGCTCCGATCGGCCGCCTCGACAATGGAGGCACGGAACATGGTCCACTCAGACTCCATGTCCCCCACCTCCCCCGGGACGTGTTCGAAGTTTTGCCGGAGATGGGAGTTAAAGCTCCGTCTCACAGGGGATTCCGCCAGACGTTCCCAGCAGACCCTCACAACACGTTTGGGCCTGCCAGGTCTGACCGGCTTTCGCCCCCACCACCGGAGCCAACTCACCACCAGGTAGTGGTCAGTGGACAGCTCCGCACCTCTTTTCACCCGAGTGTCCAAGACATACGGCCGCAGATCCGATGAAACGATGACAAAGTCGATCATCGAACTGCGGCCTAGGGTGTCCTGGTGCCAAGTGCACATATGGACACCCTTATGCTTGAACATGGTGTTCGTTATGGACAATCCATGGCGAGCACAGAAGTCCAGCAACAGAACACCGCTCGAGTTCAGGTCGGGCGGGCCGTTCCTCCCAACCACGCCCCTCCAGGTCTCACTGTCATTGCCCACGTGAGCGTTGAAGTCCCCCAGTAGAACAAGGGAGTCCCCAGGAGGAGCACTCTCCAGTACCCCCTCTAAGGACTCCAAAAAGGGTGGGTAATCTGAACTGTCGTTCGGCCCGTAAGCACAAACGTCAGTCAGAACCCGTCCCCCCACCCGTAGGCGGAGGGATGCTACCCTCTCGTTCACCGGGGTAAACCCCAACGTACAGGCGCCGAGATGGGGAGCAACAAGTATGCCCACTCCTGCCCGACGCCTCTCACCTTGGGCAACTCCAGAGTGGAAGTATGTCCAGCCCCTCTCAAGGAGACTGGTTCCAGAACCAGAGCCGTGCGTCGAGGCGAGACTGACTATTTCTAGCCGGAACCTCTCGACCTCACGCACTAGCTCCGGCTCCTTCCCCACCAGAGAGGTGACATTCCACGTCCCAAGAGCCAGTTTCTGCAACCGAGGATCGGACCGCCAGGGTCCCCTCCCTCTGCTGCCACCCATCCCACACTGCACCCGACCCCTTTGGCCCCTCCCACGGGTGGTGGGCCCATGGGAGGGGGGGCCCATGTTTCCTCTTCGGGCTGAGCCCGGCCGGGCTCCATGGGTAAAAGCCTGGCCACCAGACGCTCGCCATCGTGCCCCCCCTCCAGGCCTGGCTCCAGAGTGGGGCCCCGGTGACCCGCGTCCGGGCGAGGGAACACCAAGTCCAAGGTTTTCCTTCATCATTGGGGTCTTCGGGCTGCTCTTTGTCTGGTCCCTCACCTAGGACCTGTCTGCCTTGGGTGACCCTACCAGGGGCATGAAGCCCCAGACAGCATAGCTCCTAGGATCATTGGGACACTCAAACCCCTCCACCACGATAAGGTGGCAGCCCATGGAGGAGAAGTCAAAATTCATATAAGAAATTTATCACAATAAATGATAAATGATGTCAGTGCTCACCTGTACTGACCAACACTTCAGTTACCAAACGGTTGCCGGGTAGAATCAGAATCATTATTTATACTAAATATTTTGTTTACATGTTTGACATGACTTTTTTCAGGTTGAGTCTCTGAATGGACAAAAGAATAAAATAATAGATTAACAGCACCGGTTTATTGTGTTCCCTCCACTCATAAAGTTTGTTGATATGAGCCGTAGGACAGAGGCGGCTGTACAGGATCACAGTGTGACTGCTGTGTGTGTGTGTGTGTGTGTGTGTTTAAAGAAACGGTGGAGAACTCTCAGAAGGCCTACCAGGACGCCTTCGACATCAGCAAGAAGGACATGCAGCCAACACACCCCATCCGGCTGGGCCTGGCCCTCAACTTCTCCGTCTTCTACTATGAAATCCTCAACTCGCCCGAGCAGGCCTGCTCTCTGGCCAAGCAGGTGAGTTTCACCACACACACCCACAGGCCGCATGTCTGCCTCTCAGCCGTTAACCCGACCTCCGGGAACGGACGCCGAGGATTTCCACCAGTCGGGAAACGGTAACGATGGATTTTTTTTTTCACTGCAGGCTTTCGACGAGGCGATCGCCGAGCTTGACACCTTGAACGAGGATTCATACAAAGACAGCACGCTGATCATGCAGCTACTAAGGGACAACCTTACTGTAAGTATGCAACCAACCGTTATTTTACTAATCCATTTTTTGTTATTAAAACATTTTATTGAAACATCTGTGTGGGGATCCTCCATAATTCCTGGACAGCAGAAATATTCTCCCCTTTTAATCTTGAGCTTCAGTAGATTTGACACATTAAACTTGTTGCCTAACAGTGAGAGACGAGCGAGTTTTACAGGAAAAGCTGCTTTTAGGAGCAGCTGCTCTGATTGGCTGCCTGTCACCAAATGATTTACGTTCTCAGGTTATTTATCCAGCAGTAAAACATCAAACAGCCGCTGTCTGATGGGTTTGGTTGAACCTTTTTTGATTTTCGTTCCATTCACTTTCACCTGCAGTCACTCAGCACAGATGTTGGTTTGGGGTTTAAAAATCAGATTGAGCTTAGCTGATTATTGTTCTGTAATTACTGGTTTTGTGCTGCAGATAGCTTTATAAATGCTAAATTAAAGGAAGGATAGTCTGACCTGCTTCTCATCGTCTACTTTGCACGGAAACATCTGCAATCTGATCAAGAAAGAAGAACTGGAGCCAACATTTAAACGTTTTCCTTCTTTAAACTCAGTGCATCATCCTGGAGTTTAGAGACGAATGAAGTCAGGTGTTCTGAGTTTCCATCTTCTCATTTCTGGCCCAGAAATTCAGCACAGACGTTAGGTTTCTGATGGGAAATATTTCATTTTGACAGTTGCATGTCAAATGATTTAGTCACTCCTTGATCATTAATGGAAAAATCTTTACAGGCAAAAATGTAATAAAACCTTTTTTTAATAACTGCTGAGCTTCTTTTCACATGTTTTTGTTGACTTTTATATTTGGTTAGAAGGCTTCTGTACCATCACCCTAATCTTCCTCTGATTGAATTCAGGAGTCCCTTCTGATCATTAATATTACTTCCAGTCAGGAGATGCATGCTAAATACAGTTTTAAACCCACATCTGCATGTTTTATGACTCACTTTGGGATAAATAGATTCAGATTAGCTTTATTTTATTTAATGTTACAAAAACAAAACGAAGTGAAACGTTGTTTTACAAAGCAATAATTTTCCATTAATAAATAAAAATGAAGTTTTAATCTCTTGAAATCTGCTTCTGTCCCAAAATCACATTTCTTTATCATCCTGCTGTTATTCAACCTATTTCAGTTGGTTTATCACCTGCTGTTCAGCTAATTTACATACATTTACAATAATTGTTTTTTTATTATAAACTCCATTCTTTGTAATCATCCCTCCTGTGTGACTGAGTTTCTGTAAATTCAGGAGCTTTTGACGTTTGGCCTCACAGATGTTTTGTGTGTTTGCAGCTGTGGACATCAGAAAACCAGGGAGACGAGGCTGAAACTGGCGACGCAGACAACTAGAGCGCACTTCACTGTTAACCCATCCCCACACTTCTCCTTCTCCTCTCCCTGTATCTCCTCCTCTTTCTTCTCTTCCTCCTCTCTTCGTACACATAAACAGCCCGTTCATTCCCTCGTTCCCGCCTGTCCGAGCCCGGCTGCCTGACTTCCCTTCTGTATAACCAACAGCATGAATAGCACCCAACCTTCACAAATATTACTGAGCGAACGAGGCGAGGTTCAGGACCCCGCCGCCCGCGCTCGCCCGTTCCCTCCACCCGCCCTCTCTCCATCATGGCACTCCAACACAGACCAGCAGGCTCAGACCTCTGGCTGGTTTAGTCTTATAGCACGCAGAGAGGGTTTTTATCCCAAACCACCAACTCAATGAACATCCTCCAGAGCCCGCCTTCTCCTTTTTATACCTTCCTTGTTTAATCTTTCTCTTCCATCCCTCCCTCCTAACATCTCAGTACGTTCTCTCCCTCCTTCCCTCCTGTCCTAGTGAGTTAAAGCATTTATATAGTTGTCCATTCCTTCTCTGTTTGGCTTTTCATAGTGTACTGGCAAAGAATGGCTGGTTTTATTCCACTTTAAACAAAACAAAGGTTATTAAACTGTCCGTTTATTTTCAACAAACGCTGTGATGCTTAGTTTTTCCTCTAAATCCTCCCGACCTGGGAACGGAGGGGGTGGGTGGTTGTTTGAACAGCAGGGGAATTCTGCTGGGGGTTTATACAGAAGGGTCCTCCATACAAGGCTGTATTGTGACACTGATAAAAGTTAAACAAATGGTTTTTTCCTTTTGGTTTGGGTAATCAAACACTCACTGGTTTCTTTTCTTTTTTTTTTGCCAACTGGGACCTTTAAAAATTTGACGCCATTTCACAAAAAGTAAAAATAGTAAATTGTTCAGCAAAAGTGGAAACATTCCATCTTCATTTTCAGCAAACCCGACCCGCTTGCTTCCCCCTCCTTTCTCTCGCCTGTCCTTTGGTTTACTTTTCCGGGTGTGTTTTGATTCTGTAACCAATCGATCAGTTCCGTTTTTTGAAAACTGTAAAATTGTAAAACATTTTTAGAGCTTAACTGTAAATCTTTGTTGTTGTTTTTTTTTGTGGAGAACAGAATGGTTTTTGGATGTTCGTTACCACCTGCCTGCAGATAAAACCTTGAAGCCGTTACAGTCAGCTGCTGTTTGATGCTTTGGTGAATTTTTTTTTAAAGCAGATTTGTTTCTGCCTTCCTTCTCTGCCCTCATTCTGTCCATTCCTGCCTTTACAAGACAAGTTTAGTCAAGTCTCGTGTTGCAGCTCGCGGCAGAACGCTGCAAAAAATGCCTGCCCTTAGCCGTAGCCGCTAAAATCTTCTGCAGCACGAGTTAAAAATGGTACAGTCTGTGGAATGACACCGCTTCCTGGGACCTGGCGTTTCTATTTCAATCAGACCAACATCAAAATCTTAATTCCTCCCCTGCTACTGAAACAAATGTAGCTCTGGTGGAACTAGTTGCAAAAAGTAAGTTTAGTTTTTGGTGCAGGTAGAAGCCTCAGCAGGTATGTACATTTTAGGAGCCAAATCACAGCCGATCAGCCAATCGAGGAAATGAGAACCTGTAGTTTGGATTATGGTTTTAGAAAAATGTGCAGATCAGTTGAGGCATGTGTCCAACTGCACCGAAACAAATACTAAAAATGAAATCCCCCAAATAATCAGATTTCATATTTGACTTTACATCCTGGTATTGGCAGACGTCAGCTAAAAACACTGCAGCTTTTCCCAAAACATTTTCCCCCCTTTTTCTACTCAGTGTCACAATAACCTTGTCTAAAGCACCATGACATTCCGCTCTGTAGATGTAGAAGGTATTTTTCTTTTTCCTGGGGACAAATATTTTCATGCACTGACATTTTAAAAAGTAGAAAAAGACAAAAAAAATCTCATCCTCCCTGCTGCTTTTTTTTCCTCTTTAGCTGAACAAAAAGACAGTTATTATTCGCTTTCTAAGGACAAAACTGATCCCTTGCAGTAGTGAATGTGGCACCGAGCCTGTCTGTATATCTGGTATCTGAAATCATTTTGTTTTTACTGACCAGTATTCTGCTTAAAATAAAACAAAAATCAACCCAAAAACAACAAAAAAGTCTGCTTCTGTGACGGTTTTCTTGCTTAGCTCGCACGTGGTTGTGAAACTTTAGGGTTAGCTTAAATATACAAAAAATGCAAAAATGGTTTAAAAAAAAAGGGAAAAAAAATCCTGAGTACCTTTCCTTCACTCTGGTTCTTGACGTAAAACTAGTTTTGTGTATGTCTTTTAAAAAAAACCAATTCTAGTTTAACCTTTCATGTTATAAACAGGATAAATTGTAAAAGACGATTTAAAGTGAAATAAAGTTTTATCAGTTCCGAATCAGCCCTTCTCTGTTTGTCGTCACCTGCCAGCCTGGTCATGCTACATGTTTCTGACTTCCTGTTGACCGTATGGTACCGTACATCTAAAGGGGGGTAGGTCACCAAACAGCCAACCAATCAAACAATTTACCAAATAATTGACCAATCAACAGATCAAATCTCTGCCTCAGGTAACTGTTGAGGGGAAAGACTGTTGGGACAGAAAAATGCAAATCTTCATGTTAAGAGGTGTCACTTATCAAGTCTCAGCGACGTTTTAGTCAAATAAAGACACATGCAAAGTTTTATTCTCGTTTGGTCTTCATAGACAGACGAGTCGAGAAATAATTCTGCACAAAAACAAAGGACTTTTGGACTGAATGTTGGTTCCTGTTCATTTTTACCATCCTGGTCACTTTTTACACAATCCTGTTTTGGTTGAAACTTATTTTTTTATAAACTGGGTTTCAGATGAAGTTCTCAGATAAATGAATAGAAGTTTCCTTGGATCCTCATTGGGGAATGGTAGCTGAACCAGCAGCAAGTTGAAGTGGATGAGAATAAGACGGGACAGGAGTAATAAAGTCCTGTTAAAGTGGTATACTGAGATTAAACGTGCAACTGATTGTAAAGTAAAATATTTGATGTGGATGGATGGATTTCCATAAAACTGCAAATAGCAAGAATATCTGCTATATTATGCAGCTTTGTGCAACCAGGATGCAGCAATCTGTCACTGAAGAAGCTGCAGCAGCTCCATGTATTCAGTTCAGATCTGTTTATTTTGATGGCACCAATTTACGACAAATCTTTCAAAGCACTTTACAAAAAAATAAATAAATTGAAACAGAAATCTGCCAGTTTGATGTCACCCAACATGTTCCTGCTGTTCTGAGAATGGGCTGGCCCCCCCTTCCTGTTCGCTCCGGTTGCTTACTGATCTGTTTGGGGTCAAACGGTCACAGAGACTCTGTACATCTGACAAACGATTCAAAGGGGTTTCCTCTTCGGCATGACCTCTAGAAGTGTTGATGTATTTGATCCAAATTGCTCAGGGTTATGAGAACGGCTTGGTTCAGTGTTTGGGATGACCTGATGAACCATCTGCAGCCTCCAGACTCAAACTTGCTCATCAGTCCATAAAATGTCCCACCTGTGTCCTAGCTGGCAGTTCCCCCCTCAGAGGTTTGTTCAGGATTGGGAGTTTACATCGGCATCTTGCCCAAACCTTGGCTTCACACTTTGATTGTTCCCGTCCCGACCTTTGATCACTCTGGAGTTGATCATTCACCAAGTCTTCGCCACTTCAATTTGATCTGTTCGATTGGACGATTTCAATTTCCTTCCACTTCTTCCTGGCTTTGGTTTCTGTTTTAAATCGTTTGAGATTATTTTAGCTGAGCGGTCTACCTTTTTAATCACTGCTGCCCATTTTATTCTGATTTTCACTGAAATTCACTATAACCAGTTTTAGTCATCCCTGTTTGTTTTAACTCTACTATTGTTTTGTCAATGCATGATCAATTGATCTGCACATCTACCAGTAAATTATTGATCTGATTGGTCTTGATCTTCCCACACTGAACTTGTGCGTCAGCTCGACCGGGTTCCGCTCCGTCCGGTTTATCTTAATGTTTGCGTTCAGGGCCCCGGAGCTGCCGCGCCGAACTCGCATGAGACCAGAAACGAGTCTTTGGTGCCAACTTCCGTATTCATTTCATGTGATATTATTTGATTTTGACTTTTCCACTGGGGAGAAAAATGTTTCCAGACAGTTAATGTATCTTCAAACTGAATTGTTCTAGCAAATTTACGCAGATCCTTGAGTGAGGACATGTTTCTGTCTGCGCTGGGTTTGAAAGCTCAGAACTCCGAGTCTTTTCTTTGTGCGTCTCGTTGTCTGAACATGTCTGCTGCTGCTGCTGCTCCTTCAGCCGGAGCGGTGAGTCACAGTTCACACTGTGGTCGCTCGCTGACTTACAGCGGGGAAAAGCTTAAAGGTGTGTTGCATCTGACTCACTGCTACATTAGTTTCACATGTCGCGTCGCAGGGTGGGGCAGGAGCGTCAAGTTCAGAGCTGCAGTCACTGGTGAAAACTTTCAGGTGTGCTCAACCTACTAATCTCAGAATGTAGGAAAACCGAATGACAACGCTGCAAAAACACTAAACCTTACCAAGTATTTTTTTAGTGAACATATCTTGGTACACTTGAAATAAAACAAAACTTACAAGTAACTTTTCAGCAAGATCGAGGAGCTTATAAGTAAATAATTCCTTAAAATTGAAAAAGTACTAGTTTTATTGGCAGATTATTTTACATATAACATGGGAAACTTGTTCAAGTAAAATAATCTGCCTGTGGACCTCGTCCTTTTTCATCAACATTAAAGAATTACTGACTTAAAACGAGCTTTTTTGGGTCAGGGGTCAGATTTGAGACTGAGCTGTGAATTGAGTTTTGGTTATTGTTAGGCTGAAATGAATGGAAGTCAATGGAAAGTCCCCACAAAGATAGCCACTCAAACATGTGTGTGTGTGTGTGTGTGTGTGAGAGAGAGAGAGAGAAACCGTCTCCCGTCCTTTCTGTATAAACTGGATCTGCTTTGAGGAAATTCATGTCTGAGTTCTCTGCCAACTTAAACATTTACCTCAACGTGTTGGTTGCACTTTCGCTTTCAAGCTACTCGCCATTACAAACTTTGTAGAAAACTTAAATATTCAGGTGAAAAAGTGAAGAATTTTGACAACAAAAGGCCGTCCAATCGTACCGGAACTAGATGAGATCAATGAAAGCAGCGTGGTTGTCAAGCAGTGGCTCTTTCTCCTGCAACAGAACCCAACGGTTTCTGTTTCCTCTTTTAGCAGAGGAACTGTTCCAGACAAAATGCTACATCAGCCCGAACAGGCAGTTAAGGCCTCCTGTGTAAAACACAGACTTGTTTTACACTAAACATTTGAGGTGTCCAGCTCTGCAGGTGGATGATGTGACCTGCGTTGCCCGGCTCGTCAGAATGATCTTCCAGCAAGTAAAAGAAAAGGTTTGCTGCAAACCTTCAACTCTGATTATCATCCTAAAAAATATTCCTGGTTGACAGTTTCAGTTGCCAAGACAAAAGCTTTAGGACATCTGGGAGTGTCGCTTACCAAAAATAGTTGCCACCAGTGCAGAGCTTGCTAAATGTTAGCAACAGATATTTGTGAGTCCATCTAACAAAAAGGCTGCAGGACTTTGCCTCTGGATGCAAAGTCATTTTATCATGAATCCTGCTGAATATTTTTGTCCAGAGAAGAAAAGATTAGGGGTGCCAGCAGTGTGGCAAAAAGAATCCACTTTAATCAGAAAGCTGACAACAGTTTGGTTCTGCAGCCAGAATTTAGTGATCTCCTGTAACCGGTGTGCTGCTGGTGCTTCAGGTTGTCGGTGGGTAAACTGCTGCCGGTGCCGATTTAATGGCTCTTTCTTCTCAGCGAGCGAATGATAGTTGCTTTGGAGTCCTCTGACTTGATAAAGTTGCTATACAAATGCAAGTAGTTCAAAGATTAAAACATTAAAAACTTGGACCTGTAGTCAGGAAACCCATCAGAATGTAACCCAACTTGGATAAAAAATAAAACTAAAAAATACGTAGAGAAACGGAAGCAAAGTGATCAACGCCAAGCTCTAAAGGCCGGTGAAGAACGATCAACACTGTAGATATGATCATTCTGCTAAAGATTTGCTAACACATAGCAAATCTGAACCGGGAGTGATCTGCACACCTGAACCGCCATCTTGGTAGGCAAGCGCAACGTGAAGCATATGAACCAGACCAACAGAAAACTGAACACTCAAAAACTGTAATGTACTTGTATTGTTTATAAATTAGATTGGAATGAGGCAAGAGCTAGTTCTAAGCTTATGGCTTGTTTATTGTTAGCATAGCAACTCCATAGCAACTGTGAGTAGGAACAGCTGCCTACCAAGATGGCCGTCAGCTACAAAGTTCTTGTGTGACGCCACTTCAAAACTGCCTAAATGTAGCTTTTAAGCAGGCAGTAAGCATTCTTTTAATGAAGGTTATTTTCTGGTTTGAAAATGTTTTTAATTGTTCTGATGTAATATTCTAATTTTAAATGTCATGTTTTCATAAACTGACAGAAAAAGTGCTACGATAAAAAGTGTTAAGATATCCATCTGTGTGTAATTAATCCAAGTAATCTTTCACATTTTGATAAAGTTCCCAAAATAAATGAACTTCATCCATCCATCCATTTTCTGTACACCTTGCCCCTCATAGGGGTCAGGAGGGCTGCTGGTGCCAAGAGGAGGGGTCACCTGGACACCAGTCACTGGTCGCCAGTCACTGGTCGCCAGTCTGTCAACACAGAAACAGACAAGACACACACACACACACCTAGGGAGAAATTAGAAAGACCAATTAACCTGACAGTCATGTTTTTGGACTGTGGGAGGAGAACCCGGGAAGAACCCACCATGCACAGGGAGAACATGCAAACTCCATGTAGAAAGACCCGGGCCAGGAATCGAACCGTCTTTCTGCAAGGCAAGAGCTCTACCAACTGCACCACTGTGCAGCCCAATAAATGAACTTATCAAATAATATTCTAATTTATTGCGTGTGTGTGCATGCTAAGCAGAAGAAAAGAAAATAATTATCTGCATGACTGGAAACACCTGCACACGACTATACTGATTTTTATCAGAAAAGTGTTAAATATTAGCAAGTTAAAGGTCATATTTTATCAATCTGTTCAAACCAGCTGAGAATTTTATATTTTTATTAATTTTTTTTTAGAAAGATGGCAACGGTGAAATAAAAAATGCTGAACCAAAGATGTGAAAACACAATTCACACTGAGGGTTTGTTTCCATTCACCAGCTGAACAATCTGAGATCAACTTATGTTTCACAAACTTTCTCTGGATAGAGCAAAAACATGAATTATCTTTTAAAATTATTTTTATTTTGCATACACTAATCCAAAGCAGCAGATGAACGACAAAGGCAGGCACTTCAGGCAAGATGGATGGAAAGGAAAACATTCCTAATGTTCACATCGCAGTGAAAAAACAAAATGGCGGGAAGAGAGTTTTAAACGTCCCGATCCTTCAGAGGAGAAATGAAGCGATCTTACACAAGCAAACAAATGTGTTGATATAGTAATATAGTTTAGAACAAAGTTTTATCAAACATTACAAAAACAAAATTGAAATAAAGGAGGAACTTCTTGAACTTAAATGTTGAAAGATCAACATCCTCCCGTGATAAGCGGTCAAACAGAAACTGGAGACCAAAAGAAATAAAATAAAATAACCTCAGAGCAAAACATGAAAAAGATCATGAAGCTTCATCATCATCATCATCATCATCATCATCATCACAGCCCATCTGCCTTATTTTTTATTTTATTCTTATAGATCTGATACTCAGGAATCGCTTCTCCAGTCAAGGTGATTCGTTTTCTTTCCCGTTTTCTCCTAAAACTTTATAGTTTAAAATCTATATTTATCTTTGGGGTTCAGGGAAATCCTGTTTACTGGTTTCATCTTTAAACCTGGCAGCTTTCTGCAGCTGTGAAATACTTTTTACAATATTTCAATCCTCAGCAGATGCTTCAGTCTGGGGGATTTTCCTTATTTTGAGGTCAATCAGTTTCATCAAGATTGTTTTTTATTCTGAAGCAGATAAAACTGACTTCATGTGCTAATTCAGGAAACCTCAGGAATAAACCGACAAATCGGCACAGATTTTCTGAGTCAGCCGATACATGACAAATCAATTTGATCCACCGACATTTTACCTCAGCACAGGTCTGGAAATCAGCCGCCGTCGCCTTTAGCTCTGCTGACACCGGGTCACGTCTGCATGCCGCTGTTAACAACAGTCAGCACACTGCTGCCAACTTAGCAACTATGTTGATATATTTAGAAAACAAAATCGATATCAGCCAAAATCGGAATCTGCAACTCAGACTTTTCAAAATCGGTGATCGTCTAGAAAAGTGAAGTCAGTGCACTCCCAAGAACAGCGTCTGAGTTCGTTTCCTCCTGCTGAATATTAACTGGAGTGTCTGAAAAGTTACTCATAATGTAAGAGGCATAAATGCATAAGGTATGAAATCATGTGGCGTATTTTCACTGTTTCCTTTCAGGGTCAGAGGAAACATCCCAGACAGACAGAGAAACAACTTCAGATCAGATCCACAGCTGATCAGTGATCCCTGATCTGAAAAAAATACAATTAATGGAGCTTTTATGTCTGATCTGCTTTACCGTTGGCTCATTTACATCTGGGTCCATAATTTCTGCTGACTCATCGTGTCTGATCCACTCACCAACAGAAACAGTGAAACACCCAAAGGAACCGGTTTCATGCCGTCTGGTACCAGAACTGAGCTTTTGGAGTCTTTTATTAACAGGTTTGGGAATTCATTCAGTGGAATAAACTGACTAAAAACAAATGGAAAAACTTTTTGCTCATTAGCTGCTAAATAAAAAGATGTTTCGTCTCTGCAGTGGATGGTAGATGAATATTCCCTCTTTGAGCTCATGGCTGAACTTTATGGTTAGAAATGATAAACATACAGGAAAAGTGAGGGAATAACTGCAGCTGATATAAATAAACATAAATACTGAATCAGAGAGACTGACTGTTACAATCAAACTATGAACAGCTGGAGATCGGTCGGGTCAAACTGAAGCGTTCCAATTCAAACCCGGGTTTATTCTGGCGGGAGTAGACGGGTCAGACGACCGGATCCCGGCGCCGGTCCGGATGCCGTCTCACTTCTTCTTCTGCGCCTCCTGCAGCAGCTTCAGAGCGGCCGTGTTCTTTGGCTCCACCTTCAGGAGGAGGTTCAGGTCGTCCACACAGGCCTTCAGGTCCTGCAGGGACGAAAACGAAACGTTTCAGTGACAAACTGATCCAGACGCATCAACTCACAACTAAAAATCCAAATATAAACACATCAGGAACGTCTCAGCTGGAAGAAATGTGTTTGAGTCGAAAGGCGTCTGGAGGATCTGCGGTAATAATTACATACAGATCAGAGTTAACAGAAGTAAAAACAGAAACATGAAAATGTTTCCTCTTCATAACAGAGGAAGGTTCTGTGGACAGATTGGGTTTTGCTTTCAGCCATGTGTCCCACATACAGACTGAGCTCATGCTGAGACCGCCCTGCTTTTGGTTACCATTCCTACAGACCAACAGATAAAGTGCAGTTTATCATCTTAATGATAAATGATTCCTCAAGATAAGATTAATGAGCAGTGAGTGGTGGCAGGCCTGCTGCCTCCACAGCTTCATCCTGCTGCATGTGAGTGAAATGTTGCTATGAAAGCTGCTGTTTGTCTAAATCAATCAATCGAGTTCATTTGTGTAGCACATTTCAGCAACAAGGCTTTCCAATGTGCTTTACTTTAAAAACGTAAAAATACAAATTTCAAAGAAAACACAACTGAAATATTACATTTTGCCGTCGTTGCACATCAGATTATTGGTCATTGTTTCATATATTATGTTTCTAAATCAGTTCAAACTGACAGCAGCCTCCCGTAGCTGCAATGTGTTTTATATAAAGGTCTGACTAACATTAATGTGACACATGAAAACCTGTCTGTGCCTCCGGAGTCGTTTTTTATTCTATTGTTTTATTTTATTTTATTGCCTTCATATATAAAAATGATCATTTACAGACAAAGAATAGAATAAAAAACAAAGGTGTTGAGATCAGGCTCAGCAAATATACAACTAGATAAGAAATCCACATCTGTGAAAAAAAATAAAAAAAATATTTTTTATGGAAAAATATCCATTTTCAGATTCTCCACAGTTCCAGTTTTTTTTGCTGCTGTTTGTTTTCCTTAAAAAGGTTCTGAACATTTTTAACAACAAACTTTCTGCAGATGATCTACATTTTTAGATTATTTTATTGTTTTTAATGTTTTGATTATTTAAGTTCACTCTAATTTGTCCTCAGTGTGTGCTAGATTTACCAATCTGATATTAATATCGGTATTGATCCCAATATTGAAAATAATTACAGTTCAAGTATCAGTGATGATGTGTCCAATCTATTCAGTCTAATTCTATACTCTGTGCAACATTATGCTTTATTATTTATTTTACATTATATTTAGAAAAACTAATTGCACTTTCTGGACCGTTTGGAAAAAGGTTTGTTGGAGTTTATTACGTTTGACCAAAGTAGTCAGTTTCACTTTCTTTATATTTATTTTTCATTGTTTGTTTTACTCCTAACTGCACTGACTGAACTAATTAAAGTTATTTTTACATGTTTGATCAAACTTGAGAAGCTGTTGGTGTATTTCAGTGTTCTGTACAGGTGCAGAGTTATAAAATAAATGTATAATTTAGTACATTTATGTCAGTGTTTTACAATAACAAATCAATTCATCTGAAGGAGTAACCAGTGGATCGTTACATCCTGGTTTCTGCTTTTTCTTCTCCGCTCTGAAACCTCAGGCCAGCCAGCAAAAGGTTCGCCGCTCTCACCTTGAGCTCCTTGTGAGCCTGCGCCCTCCGGTAGAGCGCCTTCACGCTGCCGCCGTCCATCCTGAGCGCCTCGCTGCAGTCCCTGACGGCGTCTCTGTACTGCTTCACCGACAGGTAGCACAGCGCCCTGAACACAACAGGCACTCATTCATTCATTTATTTTGAAATTTCAAGAATCTGCCGAATGTTGTGTCTATAACTTAATAATTATTGGATAATCAAGTGTCACTCTGCGCTGTACTGTAAAACAGAAATCATAGAGCAACTTCATGATTTAAAAATGAGGGAACCACACAAGAAGAAAAAAAACTAAATTGTGTTTCGCTGGAAACTGTCAGATCTGGCAACCCACAGCGCCATGTTTGTTATCTGAGGTGAGAGAGAGAGAGATGGAGCTTTGTTTAAAAAAAAGACGTGGATCATCACGATGAGGATTTTGATTTATTGGTGTTTCAATAAATTCCCATTAAAGATGTTTAAAAAAAACAATCATGCTATTAGAAATGTTATCTTTGTTTTGAGAACATCAACAAATATCAGTAAATTTGAAATTAGGATTAAATGCAGCTACTGTGATCAGTTTAGTGATCTAAATCTCTAAACTGAGATTTATATCACAGTTTAGTAGTAGTTTTTTTTAAATCATTTTTATCATCGTCAAAATTGATCATTTCTAGTTTCTGGTTTCTAGAATTCACTAAAATCGTTTCTGAGCCGATGGGGCTGAATGTGAGTAAATAAATGTTGGTCGCAGGCGTCTGGTGTTTGTTTTGAACACGTCTTTGTTGTATTTTCTGGTTTATTTACATGTAAACATATTTTCAGCTCACCGGTTGGTGTAGGTCGTGATCTCGTTGGGGTTGAGTTTCAGGCTCTGGCTGTACTTCTCTATGGCCTTCTTATGCTCCCCTTTCTTCACCAGACTGTTGCCTTCTTCCTTCAGAGCTTGTGCTTTCTTCATGTCTTTGTCACTTGGCGCTAAAAAGAAAAAAAAAAAGGATTTAAATATATAAATCTTTGTTAGTTCCAATAAATTGGTGCAAAATGATCCCATTCCATCTGTTAAAAGTGCACTAAGAAATGAGTGGTGAGTTTATTCTTTGTTGCGGTAGGAAGTTGGAAGTGCTCACCGGGTTTGTCTGGTTTCTTGATGCCGTTCTGCTGCGGCGCCAGGTTCGCCTTCGGCGCGCCGCCTGCAGCCTGCTGGGCGAGCTTCTCCCTCACCGACAGAGGAACGGTGGGGATGGGAGGAAGTTTCTCCCTCCATGACGGGCCGTCGGCCTCTGTTAGCGCTTTAGTCATTCTGAGAAAACAGGAAAGGATTTTATTTTCATGCAAAATAAACGACAGCACGCTGCCCACAGAGGCAAGGCGGGCATAGATGTAATTTTTTATAAAAATTATGTTTTTTACATGTTTGTTAAAACTGTTACCGTGTTTTGACAGTTTGTTATGAGACAGATAATCTGTGAAAATGCTGCCGTCTGAAGAAATGCACCAAGAACAACCAATCAGAGCCAGGAGGAGGGGATTAACGCTGTCAATCACCACTATGTACATGCTGCTAAATGTGCTAGTGGTTGAGAAACAACTTACCGTTACAGGAAAACTATTTATCTGCAGTCATCAGTGGCTATGCTAACTAGTCTAGCATTGACAAAATGCATAGCAGAGAGAAGGGGGGCCAGATGGAGGAATGAGCAGCGCCATACGTTGTGTGATTGACAGCACTAAGACCCGCCTCCTATCTCTGATTGGTTGTTTCTACACAGGGAGCGCCATCTTTTCAGATCATCTGTCTCATATCGTAATGTCACAACATTTTCAAACAAATATGTAAAGAAAATGCTTCTGATAAAAATTAAATACTATAACTTTAAAACCACACAAGGACCACTTAACCAGAAAAACATAAAGATAATTAATTTGTTTTAAGACATAAAACAAATGATGATAAATAAAACTACAGTTTTAAAGAAAGTCACATCAGAGTGAGGAACTAAATGGCCGTATTCGTCCTAAACTCGTCCTGAGTGGCTGAAGCTGAGCAGCGGCTGCCGACCTGTTGGTGCCGTCATGAGCTGCTGCTATGTTGCAGTCGATCTGCAGGGCGGTTTTGTAGTCGATGTAAGCGTGTCTGTAGCGCTCCAAGGCTTCGCAGGCAGCAGCGCGTCGGAGCAGAGACTTCACGTTGAACGGGAACAACTGCAGAGACCTGAGAGAAGACGAGCAGACTGCAGGTGAACAACTCAAACGCTGCGTTAAAAATGGTTTCCAACGGGCCGGAGGTCCACATGAAACAGTCAGCGTATGTAAAGAAGGAACAAAAGATTTGTTTTTCTGCAGAACTGCGTCACTCATGGTGGAAGAAAAGTCCTTTTAGTTGTGATTTGTTCTGATTTTGGATTTTTATTCATATTTCTTAGTTGAGGCAAAGCTTTATGGAGCAATTATTGTCTCTGTTGTTGGAAGGAGTTTTGCTCTTTTCTTTCGGCCAGTGAAAATGCATAACAGGAAACCATTTGTTTCTTACAACCGGTAGCCATAACTACGTTAGTTATTATGCCATAATAACTAATGTTTTATGTTATTATGACGATAAATTGTCCCAGAAGTTATAACAGTAATATAATAGTAAGAAGAAAACGCTCTCAAAGATCAATAACCTTTAAATTGTAATGAACATTTAACCCTGGAACCGGAAGACATTTAAATATCCATAATAAATAAACAAAACAAACAAAATGAATTATGAAGTCTCTGTAAACAAAACTGTCCTTCAGAAGAAGGTCTGGTTGAGACCAAAGCAGCAGACTGAAAAATAAATCGTCCAAAGGGAAATTATTGAGCTCATTTTAATTTATCATGTGATTAAGTGATTTATCGTTTATTTTGGCCGGTATAAAGAGAGCAGCTGATTAGCATCTCAAAAAGCCGAACAAACATGAGACGATCTTCAGTCAGAGGCTTCTTCAGTCAGCAACACTGACTGCTACTGGAGATCCTCTTTAAAGATTAAACGAGTTATGAATTAATTTTACTTTGGGATAAATGAAATGAAATGAAATGTTAAAATTATACTTAAATGGAAACTCTTCATTGTCATCAATATAAGATATTTAAAGACAAATCACCGCATCAGAAATAATATATATAAAAAAATAAACAACCATACAGATAAATGAAAAAGACCTGGGAAGAAGGAGTAAAAATGTTAAAAACTGAGATTAACTAGACACATAAACTACTTACGTATCGCAGTCTTTGACACATTCTGAACAGTTCCCGTCCTTCAGGTAGCTGGCGGCTCGGTTGGAGTACAGGATGGCCAAATCTTCAGGGTTCTTCTTATCTGTGGATAAACAACAACAGATTAAAACGTAACATTTTCCCTGCAGGATGCCAAGAAGAGAAGTAAATATTCATTATTTGACATGTAACTGGTATGAATTCAACAAGAGTTAAGACTTTTTTCCTCCAAAACACTTTGAGTGTGTGTGTGCGTGTGTGTGTGAAAGAAAAGAAATGTGGAATATCGTCTGCGATATGGACCTTACCACAGGAGCCGCTTTTCATTGGCTGATGCCCATTCTACCTGGTCACGTGCGTGGCCGTCGCACAAACACACTTAGCTTCCCGTTAGCTAAGTACAGCATAACGGCAGAACTGATACAACTTCTACACCTTGAAGCCTGTCTGCTACACAGTCTGACGTTAGCTAAACAGATCAATATGCAATGTGTCTGTATCTGACATACACTGAAGATTTTATTTTAGCAGAAAAGGCTTTGGACTAAACTGTTACTCCTGTTAGCCACGTTAGCACCAAGTACAGCTAGTCAATCAACCATCGCTGTGTTCAGGGAAGCGCTGATTAATAATCGAGAAATAAATATCAAACCTGGAAACTTGATACCGTAACGGACTGAATGTTATGTTTTTAACGTAATCTTTGCTCGTCTTTGCAGGCGGTTGCCACGGTAACAGGTGTGCTTAAACTACAAAGAGAGGGGGAGTAAAAAGGTAGGAGTGGTTTTGAGTTGATCACCTGTTCGGGTTATTTTACCTTTGTTTCCCTTTGCTGTGGCTCATTACAGCCGCTGTAGTTTATAAATGTTGGACTAATTACCTCGTTCGTTTGTGAGTTTACGTCATTCACAACAAACATCAAATAGAACAAATATATTTCATAAAATTTTAACAAACAAATGGCTTCTACCGCGATAATTATGTGAAATTAAATTAATTATATCCCAACTTCAGAAGATTTGCCTTTACCTTTACAGAGCTCTTTGGTTCCTCCTATCAGTCTGTAGCTTCTCATATTGAGGTCAAAGTTCAGATCTACCATAACTGACTGACACCTGCTGGCCTCAGGTTTGCAACCAGCTTGTGACTGAGAAACCAGTAACCTGCTCCCAGATGATGACATGAACTTGTTAGTTCCTCTGTTCATGTAGCAGCTGATATATTGTGAGAATCTGGTAGAAATGATGCACTAATCAGTCATGTTTACATAGAAACAAGGAGCTGCAAGGCTTTGCTTGTGAGACTTGAGGTCATGTGGGTCGGTTGTGGGCGGAGCTTGGTAAGGTCCATTGTTAGAGGTATTTAAAAAATACATATTGTGGTATCATTATATTCAGTACTGCTAAAAAAGCTGCCAAGTTCACAGAAAATGGCACATTAATACTCACTGGACTTCTCTAGTTCCCTGATGGCCTGGCTGTACAGGCTGGTGGCGTCTCCATACTGGCCCGTCTTGAAACATTCATTTCCTGCTTGCTTTAGTTCTGTCCAAGACTTGGGTTTCTGTTTCTGAGGCATTTCTGGACTTTAAAACTGTTCCAGGAAAAAGAGAAAATCAAGTTATTCAGAGAAGATCCTGCATAAATCTTTAAAGTCAAACTGCTGTTGTTATGACATTTTTATTATACTTTTACTTTCAGTTCCAAGTAAGTAGACTGTCTATTAGAGTAGAATGAATGTTACTGATCTCTTTAAAAAGTAATAACAGAAATAAATGTGGCAGAATTTAATGTAACCGTATAATTTGACTATAATTATATTAATTTGATAACACTTATGTGTAAACTGAACCGTTTATTACATTACATTTGTTGTGCACCATTCATATACAAGGCAATCAAAGGAAAGAAAAAAGAAATCAATAAAATAATTAATATTTATAGCACAATATTCCTTATAGCAGTTATCAATAGGCTGTAGATCTTGTGACGTTATTGCACATAAAATGTACTCAGTCGGTTTAATTTAAATGATGACTTAAAACGAGTAAATTCACCACATAAAGTCATTATGATTATATTGTATTTCAACACAGTGAACTAACGTTAGCTAGTGATATAAACTAACCTTTTCCAATCATACCGAAGCTAAAACGATTAATTAATTGCTCCGAATAACGCAACTCAGTTTATGGTGGGTATTTTTTTTAATAAAGATTTTTGTGGACATAGTGTTTTGAGGGGGGTATATTAAAGCTAACTACCTAGCCACTGCTAACCTAGCTCTGTAAATGTTAGCACATCTTACCGGCTGGTTGATCTGACAGTGGGGATTCCTACTCTTCAGAACACGCAGTTTGGTTTGAAAGCGACTACAGTTTTTGCCAGTTAGCCCAGATAACGTTAGCATTACTCTGAGCTCTACTGTCGTTCTGCCGGTTTAAAGACACGAGGTTTTCCTCGGTCTGAGCGGAGCCTCTGGAAAGAAGATGCCGGTTGGATCTAGTAACTTCTCAGTTTGGTGGAAGGAGCTACTGCAGGCTAACGTATCGGTTTCACTTCGTTTTAACGGTGCGTTCAGGGACCCTTTCAAGTGTCGCAAGTCTGACATGTCGGTGAATAAGCGTTGCGTTGCGTCCTCCAGGGGCCGACTGCTCAAGTTCCACTTGTTTCCCAAATAGATATTTACATAATTAAAACTGTAATACATAAATTTTATAACTAATTTAAATGTTTCAGTAATGCATTCAATTTAAATCGGAATTGTTGTCATACGTAACTATTTTAATTGTTTTTTATTTTATTTTATTTTATTAATTCACAGTTCCTTTGCTACAATCCATAATAAAATAATTTTCAATACACCCAAACTCAAAATGGTTTACTTGCATAGCATCTCAACTGTAGTCTAGACTCTAGACTCTAGACTGACCACTCGCCTTGGTTATGGTAGTTAGTCCCGCCCACTGACAATTTTACGTTTGATTGAAAATGTAACGTAAAAATAATGGATAATGAATCATTTAAACATTTGAACCTAACCTAATGCTGGTGATTTTAGTTTTATTTGTAATTAGATATTTAGTTATTTATGTATTGTTAACCCCTCCATGCTGTTTTTTTTTAATTCAATTATTATGAGTAGTAGTAATAGTAGTAGTAGTAGTAGCAGTAACAGTAGCATTAGCAGTAGTAGTAGCAGCAGTAGCAGTAGTAGCAGTAGCAGTAGTAGT